>NC_056728.1:1367754041-1367911541 GCF_019279795.1 Protopterus annectens | reverse complement strand
CTAATAATGCTTTGTCAAGGCATCTAATGAATAATACCATCTGCACAGGGTTTAAGTTTGCAATACTGGAAATAGTGAGACCTAATCCACGAGGGGGAAACATAAAGGCATTAGTGAGTGACAAAGAAGTTAGGTGGCAGATTAGACTCAATGCTGCGGTACCACCAGGACTTAATGAAGTAATAACTACAAAGCCTTTGTTAAGACAGTAGGTAATAACTATTGTACAACTTAAGACATAAGGGTAAAGCTACATGTATTGTTATATTTTTACATCTTTATTAGTGAGGTATCTTCAAGAATATATACATGTATACATGACCTGGTTAGGGTATGTATTGTACTAACTTCATATCACATCCATACCATATGTTTAAATCAATATTATTGGAAAAAACAACTGTAAAAATGCAAGGTATAATTCTTTGTACCATATCAGCTCACCAGTTAATACAAGCATGAATGTTTGAGATAGTTGTTTATAATTATGTTGCTAGATTCTGAGTAAGTCATTATTCTTCATCTTAGTATGAAATTTCATTAGGAAATTAACTTATAAAAGAAAAGGAGAAGTTTAAGCAAAAATGAAGGTTTTTTAACCTTATGATGAAATGTTTTAACCAACGTGTAATGTGTATTTTTAAGCACTTTGACTTTGTGCTTTTTAAATTCATATATCTTTATTTTAATTGAAAAATTGATGTTATAATTGGGGTTTTAGGCGGGAACTTTATGTATAAAATGTGAGTGAGAGCACTGTTATGTTGTTCTGATGAAGTCCAGATGTACCTGGATGAAAGCACTTAACATTTGCTGGTTTTATACAATAAAACGAGAGCTGTGGTTGAACTTTGCCTGGATTATATTCTTTCTGCTGGATCCAGTTGAATTTTGTATCAGGTTGTTGTAATCCAGGAATTTTTCTATCACAAGTTGTTCCACATGGATTCCCTCCACGAGCTCTCTGGGTATGGAAACTCTATTACCAGAGAAGAAGTGGATAAAATCCACTCTGAACTCGCGATTGTCAAAGGTGAACTTTCACGGTTAATTGACTTACTCACACCGCCTACTACCACTTTAAATGGCAAAAATCTTATCAATGTAAACAACGTTCTGACGTCATCTCGTTCCTCTATGGGCAATGGCAGCGACGCGGACATCCCGAACGGGCAGAGGAGGCTATCCTTACCGCTCTCGTCGGACTGCACGCCGAGGAAAGGTGAAATCCAAGGACTGAGTAATCTGGAAAGTGTGTTCAACCTATCAGGAACAAAAGATAATAAAGAAGAGGATATCTATCTAATCTCGGGCGCAAAACCCAAATGAGCACTGCCAGTAAGGACATATGCTACAACAGAAAAATCTAAAACGCATACCTGTCACAAACAAAAAGGTACTGTTTTTCAGTCTTCCCCTGGGGGAAACAATATTAACTTTAATAGTGACAGGATAATGCATATGCCGTTCGAATTTAAAGCTAGTAATGATGTGATTACACTTTGCAGGGATGAACAAGACAAACCTGCACCACTTAAACAAATGATATTTTCTTTTGGTGATAAATTAAACAGGATAAAAATGTTGCAGTTAGAAAATATGTACCTTCGCAAATGTATTGACTGTAATGTGATACCTATGGGCTTGCGGTTTTTTAAAGAGCCAATAGGCATTGAAATGAATGAAGATAATGTTAAAACTTGCAGCAGCATGTTCGATGATTTTGGTAAAAGGTTTATGAAATTTATTATAACCAACAATGATATGAAATTGAGCAGACTTTTGTGTGAGGCAGAAGATATGAGCAATAATATAACCAAGGATCTGTTATTTCCACAGTGGGAAGCACTTTATCATAAACAATATGATTATGCAGATATTAACAGCAAAAAAGTGTTTGAACGTAAGAACAAAAAATTACAAAGAGACATTCTCCAGTACAAACAGGGGAGGGCCTATAGATGGAATATTGGAAATGATAGAACCAAGAACAAAACAAATGGTAGAGAGAGACAATTTTTCCATAAACCATATACATATGAACAAGATTTTTTATGGGAGAATGGGGAAATGGAAAATTGGCCAACACTGAAACATCAGGGGAAAGGGAATCCCCGGTGGAACAGTTACAGATAACAGTAGGATCAGGGAACAGTGTAGTCCACAGCGAAGGTGAGATACTAGGGAGAGCTGCTGAACAGCAGACAGTTGACCCAATATTCCCTAATATATTAGAAGCTAGTGGGGATGTCAAAATATATAATTATACACCTCATGACATCAAACCCGAATCCTTACAAATTTTGACCAAAGGAATGAAATATATCCCAGATAGGTCAACGGACCTCACAGATACATTCGTTGAGACTAAACTGTTTCTCAGGAAATTAAATCTTGGAATATTCTTCCAAAATGATATAGAATATAGGCATACAGCAGGATTAAGAAAGAAGAGCACCTTTACCCCCCCTTTAGCTAAAACTCTAATGTCTTTTGAGAATGTTATAAATAAGGAAATATATTCTTTGTATAACAAAAAGAAATACAACACTAAGTATAGAGCAACTAACTATCAGGCTACTTCAGCTCTAGAAAAACTTAATGACAATAATATAAGAATAATGGTAGCAGATAAGGGGGGAGGGGTAGTATTATACGATAATACCAAATATAACACCAAAATATTTGAAATACTTAACAATACTGATCAATATGAAGTATCATCGTTAAATGAAGTGAACATTTCATATAGACGAATTGATTCATATTTGGAAGAATTCTTACTTGATAACAGAATAGACGAAGACTTGTATAAATACCTAAAGGTGGATTTTCCCATACTGGCAACAATTAAAGGGATCCCCAAGATCCATAAGAACCTGTCTGACCCTCCCTTTAGACCTATAATATCGGGAAGTGATAGCAAAGTATTCCCTTTTGGAAAGTATATAGATTATAAATTAAAACATATATATATACCTCCATCAAGCATATAATCAAAGATTCATGGGAATTCTTGGGGTTATTCACACAAGAATTGTGGCACCCAGAGCTGCTGTTTGTTACCATTGATATTCAAGATTTGTTTTCATGTATTCCCAAACTGGATGGTTTAGAAAGATTTATGTGTAGTCTCCACAAACATAGTGGATTCTCCACTGATGAGATCTCTCTGCTCGCAGCATTTATGGAACTAGTGTTGGATTTCAACTATATTTATTATGAAGGTGAATACTTCAGACAGGTAACAGGAGTGGCTATGGGAGCATCATGCGCTCCCATATATGCCAACCTAGTCCTATTAGACTGGGAAGAGGAATTTGTACTGCATTCTAGTTGGATGAAATATATAACAACTTATGTCCGGTTTCTGGACGATATTTTCATCCTATGGAAAGGGAGCAAGGACGAATTGTCTGACTTCCTGAGGTATATAAATCAGACTACAGGATATTTAAGATTTACATATAAAATGGACAAAGAGGGGATTAATTACCTAGACACGTATATCTTCAATGACGGTACATCTTTCTAGTCACAAATATACAGGAAAGAAACATATAGTAATGGATATCTACACTATGATAGTGCCCACTCATATAACACCAAAAGAGGTATAATAAAAGGACAGTGCATTAGAGCAGCGAGAATGACAACAACAAAGGAGGGTATGCTATCCGAACTCAACTTTATTAGTAGAGCATTTATAGAAAAGGGATATCCCAGGGACATGGTAACAGATATTATAACATATGTGACTAAAGAATGGGGTCAGAAATACCCACCCTTACTTGGAATAGGACTTGATAACAAAAAAGGACTGCAATGCCACAATGGAAATGGTAAAATGGAAAATAGTGTAAAGAGACACCAAAAAGCCTGTATTTTGAAATATGGAGCATGCAGTAATGAGATCAAGGGTATAATTAATTTCAATTGGAACATCTTAACAAGTGATAGTAGTATAAAAGATAAAATACCTAGTTTTCCTAGCTTTGTATATAAAACAGGAAATAATATAAAGAGAATTTTAGAACTTAATTACAACTTCAATAATAGTACCAAGTATGAGAAGATTGGCACTAAAAAATGTGGTAATTGCAATTACTGTAGTTTTATTTTTGAAAAGGACTCAATTTCACTCAACAATAATGTCAAAACTAAAATCAGGTTTGGTAATGGCAACTGCTTGAGTCAGCATGTCATATATTTAGCCCTGTGCAATACCTGCATGAATTACTATGTATGGAAAACTGATCGACATCTGAAAAACAGAATATATGATCATTTATATTGCATAAAAAAGCAAGATCCTAATAATGCTTTGTCAAGGCATCTAATGAATAATACCATCTGCACAGGGTTTAAGTTTGCAATACTGGAAATAGTGAGACCTAATCCACGAGGGGGAAACATAAAGGCATTAGTGAGTGACAAAGAAGTTAGGTGGCAGATTAGACTCAATGCTGCGGTACCACCAGGACTTAATGAAGTAATACCTACAAAGCCTTTGTTAAGACAGTAGGTAATAACTATTGTACAACTTAAGACATAAGGGTAAAGCTACATGTATTGTTATATTTTTACATCTTTATTAGTGAGGTATCTTCAAGAATATATAGATGTATACATGACCTGGTTAGGGTATGTATTGTACTAACTTCATATCACATCCATACCATATGTTTAAATCAATATTATTGGAAAAAACAACTGTGAAAATGCAAGGTATAATTCTTTGTACTATATCAGCTCACCAGTTAATACAAGCATGAATGTTTGAGATAGTTGTTTATAATTATGTTGCTAGATTCTGAGTAAGTCATTATTCTTCATCTTAGTATGAAATTTCATTAGGAAATTAACTTATAAAAGAAAAGGAGAAGTTTAAGCAAAAATGAAGGTTTTTTAACCTTATGATGAAATGTTTTAACCAACGTGTAACGTGTATTTTTAAGCACTTTGACTTTGTGCTTTTTAAATTCATATATCTTTATTTTAATTGAATAATTGATGTTATAATTGGGGTTTTAGGCGGGAACTTTATGTATAAAATGTGAGTGAGAGCACTGTTATGTTGTTCTGATGAAGTCCAGATGTACCTGGATGAAAGCGCTTAACATTTGCTGGTTTTATACAATAAAACGAGAGCTGTGGTTGGACTTTGCCTGGATTATATTCTTTCTGCTGGATCCAGTTGAATTTTGTATCAGGTTGTTGCAATCCAGGAATTTTTCTATCATAAGAATAAACACGGTCTGTCACCTTGTGCTTGTCTGCATTGAAGTGAAAGTAATTTTGCCAATGACATTCCATATCATTTTGTTGCATGCCCAGCATCCTTCCAGACAGGCTCATGCTAAACAGACATACACACACACACACACACACACACACACACACACACACACACACACACACACACACACGCACACACGCTGATCCCAACAAGGTGAGCAGAGTATGCACTGCTTTGACTCAGCCTTCTAAGATTCTCTCATAAGCAGCTATGGTTGTAATGTAGCTAATAGCCTCCCTGCACTTTCACTGCTCTGCCATGATCTAGCATTACATGGATCTTTGATGTACTATACAAGTTCAAAGTTGGGGACATGCTGTGTGAAGTGCAATGATCTAATTTACATAAGCTATGCCAAATCTGTATACAGCTCCTAAAAACTAAATAGCAAACACACTGCTCAATTGAGAATCCTTGCACTATTGGCATACTATCTTTTTTGACAAGAAATTCCTTTAAGTTCAATGCATAGCTCCTCTCGCAGTTTAGCTTAGTATTCTAAGGGCTGTGTTTCTTGCCTAGAAAACAATTGTTTACAAGTTATCCAGGTTTTGTTGCCATTAAAGTTGGTGGTTCATGTGGATTTTCCTCATTGTTACCTGCATTATATATTTCTCAGTTTCTCAGTGTTGTTTTGATGTTTTAGTGCTACTCACTACTTTACAGGGTTTTTTGTGCATGATAAATGAAAGATACATTCAAGATACTTTCATCTTTAATTCTCTTTTGGTAAGGAAATTGATTTCCTTTCAATTTTCAGTTGATACTAAATTGTTTTATAGTATGCTATAATACACTGCTACAGTTATTAAAACTGGAATGTTTTAAATGTTTCTTCTACTTGCTCACGCCTTGTTATTTCTTTTTTACTAAAGTTTCAAAGGCAACTATCTTAAATCATGAGCCTCTTTAATCCTCATCTGTTCATAGGTTCATACTAGGCTATCTGCCCTAGGGCATTTATAAGCCTAGCCAGAATGTGTGTGGCTTTCGCCACCCATTTTAAATTTATTTTGCTATGCCCTTTTTCGAGGTTAGTATACTGTGCCTCTGTCTAACAGTGACACAGAAGTGGTACCCGGGGTAAACCTACGATCTCCCATCCACTCATCAAGATTCCTCTTGAAGAGAGTCAATGAGGGACTCTGCCTAACCTGGACTGGGATTTTATTCCAGAGTGAAGGGAGCCTCTGGGTTATGAATCTGTCCCTCCAGTATGTCCTATTTATTTCAGTGCTGAGGTTCAAGTCTCGGTAGCGTAGCTCAATGGGATTTGGATTTTCTGAGGTGCAGCATGTCCATTAATTCCGGGTTGGACATGGCTTTATACGTCAGGCACAGATCGCCTCTGAACAGGCGGTATGCCACTGAGTAGAGCTGGAGTTTCTTTAACCGGGCAGCATATGGCATCTGTTTGAGCCCTTTGATCCTCTTGGTGAGGTACTTTTGGGGTCTTTCCAGTTGCTGCAGGTGTCTGGTAAGGTACATCCCAAAAGGGGCATTGTACTCAATTATGGACCTGATGAGGGATGAGTAAAGAGGCACGATGACCTCCCCTGATCTAGATGTGAATCCCTTCATGATTAGGTGGGCTATATAAAATGTTTTTCTAACCACGTTGGCCATGTGGTTGTCAAATGAGAGATTGCTATCAACTTGGGTCCCCAGGTCCCTAATTATTTCTTCTGTACTTAATGGATTACCACCTATGTGGTAATTTGTGGGCACTTTGTTTTTGCCAAAGGGGATGACTATACACTTTTTGGCATTTAGCTTGAGGTCATGGCTCTGGCACCAGTTATCTGTTTCTATGAAGCCCTTTTGGAGGATGCTTGTGTCGGCTGGAGAGTCGATTATGGCACCCAGTTTGCAGTCATCTGCGAACTTGGTCAGCCACAGTCCTTCCGTGTTGGCCTGTACCTCCAAGAAATATATACTGAACAAGAGAGGTCCCAGGACTGAGCCTTGTGGGACACCACTTGTAACTGGTTTGGAGTCTGACATGGCTCCAGCAATTCTAACCATGTGGGTTCTGTCCTTGAGCCAGTTTGCAATCCATCTAGTGACATAGGGGTTTATATTTAAGCTGGTGAGCTTATCTATAATGCCCGAGTGGGGTATTGTATCGAAGGCTTTGCGAGGTCCAGGTAGGCTGTGTGGACCACCTTCCCTCGTCAATGGCCTTGGTGACTGTTTCAAAGAAATCAACCAGGTTTAAGAGGCAGGATCTGCCCTTAACAAAGCCGAACTGGGTAGGATCCAGTGTCTGTAGGTCCCCAATATCTTTATTTATGAGGTCCATGATGATCCTTTCCATAGCTTTGCAGACCAAGCTAGTCAGGCTTATGGGACGATAGTTTCCAGGATCCGTTGAGGCACCACCTTTATGGAGAGGGGCCACTGTTGCTGTACGCCACTCTTTGGGCACATATCCTGTAGTAAGGCTGAGATTGAACAGTAGTTTTATGTTTGGGTTTAGCTCTTCTTGGAGTTCATGTAGGACGCAGCCCAGGACACCGTCTGGTCCCAATGATGCTGTGTTTTTTGCTTTGGAGAGGGCGGCTCTTACCTGAGCATCTGAGATGTCAGGGGGGCAGCACTCTGCTGGGATAGATATTTGCCCTTTTGGTGGGGAGTGTGGGGGGGGAGTTTGCACTGAATCTGTCAGCTAGGATGTTGGCAATGTCTGTGTTGTTTAAACAATGCTTGTACCACTTATCTTACCTGTGAACTGCAGTTCAAAAAATAAAAAAAATCTCTTGGTTCTCTCCAAACTTTTAAATGTAGCTCAAAGAATGCCCTTTGACCCTTTATCTTCCTGTCAAAGCTGTTTAAGTACTTTTTTCAAAATAGACAGGTTTTGTGTCACGCAACAAATCCTATTCTTTCATAGTTTCATAGGTTCATAAGTATTCACCAGCTGTTGATCTGCAAGGGTCTTAAGAAGCCTAGCCTCACATTCCGATGGTAATTTCTAGCCCTTATTTGTTGCATATGAGTAATGCAGAGATGGGCCGAACAAGACTATGTTGGGACAGTTATGTTTCCCCTATCCATGAAGGATAGGGGTGCTAAAACGGTAAATTCATAGAAGCAGCACTTTCTGTGATCCCTTGCTCTACCACAGATTAAGGATTTCCCACTATGACCTTTCTTCATACTACCATTGACTTCTTTGTTGATTTATGTACCATAAGCACCCACTCAAGTGGGACCTCTGCTAATCACCAAAAATTGCACTAATTTAACTCAATGTTATTTCCTGTCACCTTATGTTAAGTACATTACTGTATCTTTATTTGTGCATATTTGCTGATATCAACCTCTGTAAACCTATACATTATGTCCAATTGTATATCATGTTCTAGAGATGTTGTCTCACTTAGGCTACTATTTGTAAACTCTTAAATATTTTGTTAATTATGTTTTATTTCTTTTATATTTTCCCTGTGTGGAGCTATTCTCCCCGGGCCTCCGCTGAAAAAGGACATGTTATCCAGTTGGACAATCCCGGCAAACAAATGTAAAATAAAAATAAATAAATAAAATAAAATATACCTGTCCCTCTGAAAAGTTTTGTTTATTTTGCAAAATAGATTGAGATCTCTTTAGTGGGTGTTGTACTTAAGAATTTGTAAAAGGTCTGACAGAAAAGGATCTGTTGAAGCTCTATACACAAGCAGAGGTTACCTCTGAGTAGCAGCTGACAAGGATTTGAAGTGATCTGCATAATTTTTATGATTTAGGCCCTTGGTGTTTTTTAGTGAGAAGGTGCTGTAGTCATTCCAGCTGTGACAAGTGTTTGGACATATGCATACTGAAAGGGACACTATACTCAAGGATTGTCCTAATGAGAGCCAAGTACAGGGGAAAAATTACATACCTGGACACAATACCTTTAGATATAAGGTGTGTGATGAAAAAGGACTTCCTCTCAACATTGGATACATGCTGATCAAAGGACAATTCATTGTAGATATAAATTCCCAGATCCCTAACTACAGGATTAATTTTCAGGTGTATTTTGTCAATGTGATAGCTACAAGGGGAGTCGTGTTTGCCAAATGATACAATTATACACTTCTTGGCATTTAGTTTTAATCTGTGGTTTTGACACCAACTATTTTAGGAGAGACCCTCTTGGAGAATATTGGTATGTTCTGAGGAGTTTATGATGTCACCAAGTTTACAGTTGTTGACAAACCTGGTCAGCTACAAACCCTTAGCATTAGGCTTGACCTCTGAGAAGTAAATGCCAAAGAGTAGTGACCCACGGACTGAATCCTGGGGTACAACATTAGTGGTAGGTCTTTTGGAGGAGATAGAGCCACCAACCCTAACTTTCTGTGTTCTCTTTGTGAGCCATTTTGCTATGCATAGGTTCATAGGTTCATAGGTTGGTACTAGGCTATCGGCCCTAAGGCCTATGCAAGCCTAGCCATAACAATTCCCTGGAATTTTTTTCCCACAATATTTACTTCTCTGGGCCCCTGTCTAGCAGGGTGACTAACATGATCCCCAGGGTGAATTTCCTGTCTCCCATCCAATCATCAAGGTTCCTTTTGAAGAGGGCCAATGAGGTGCTCTGCTTGACATGTATGGGCAGTCTATTCCAGAGTATGGGTAGTCTCTGGGTCAGGAACCTATCACTCCAGCATGTTTTATTCATTGTGATGATAAGGTTTAGATCCCTGGAGTGTGTGGCTCTGAAGGATTGGGATTTCTTTAAGTGGAGCATGTCCAACAGCTCAGGGTTGGACGTGGCCTTGTATATTAAGCAGAGATCGCCTCTGAGTAGACGATATGCCACAGAGTATAGCTGGAGTTTTTTTAGACGGTCAGCATATGGCATCTGCTTTAGGCCTCTGATTCTTTTAGTGAGGTATTTCTGTGGCCTTTCCAGCTGTTGAGGATGTCTTGTGAGGTACATACCAAATGGGGCGTTATACTCTATAATGGGTCTAATGAAGGATGAGTACAGTGGGACAATGACCTCCTTTTTTCTGGATGAAAAGCCCTTAGTGATGAGATGTGCCACGCAGAAGGATTTCCTGACTGTTGTGGCGATGTGGTTATCAAAAGTGAGACCACTGTCCACTTGTGTCCCTAAGTCTCTCATCACACTTTCGATGTTTAGTGTCCTGGCACCTATGTGGTAGTTCATGGGTACATGTTTTTTTCCAAAGGGGATGACTATACATTTCTTGGCATTAACCTTGAGCCCATGGCTCTGGCACCAGGCATCTGTTTCTGTAAGGCCCTTTTGTAGAATATCCACATCACTTGGGGATTCAATAATGGCTCCCAGTTTCCAGTCATCTGCAAACTTTATTAGCCAGAGTCTCTTAGTGTTGGCCTGTACTTCAGAGAAGTAGATGCCAAACAAGAGTGGTCCCAGGACTGAACCCTGAGGTACTCCACTTGTCACTTGTCTGGAGCTGGATTTGGAGTCGGCTGCTTTTACAGTCTGGGTTCTGTCAGTAAGCCAGTTGGCAACCCATCGAGTGAAGTAGGGATTTATGCTTTAGTAAGGTTATCTATTATTCCAGAGTGGGGGGATGGTGTCGTAGGCCTTGGCTAGGTCCAGATAGGCTGTGTGAACCTCCTTACCCTCGTCCACAGCTCTGGAGACTGATTCGAAGAAGTCAATCAGATTCAGGAGACAAGATCGGCCCTTCACAAACCCAAACTGGGTGGGGTCCAGTGTCTGGAGGTTGCCAATGTCTTTGTTTATAAGTTCCATGATAATGCATTCCATGCCCTTGCAGATCAGGCTTGTCAGACTGATGGCATCGTAGTTCCAGGGATCCAAGGTGGATCCTCCTTTGTGGAGCGGGATAACTGTAGCTGTGCACCACTCAGTGGGCACGAAGCCTGAGATGAGGCTATGATTAAACATGAGACTTAGGTGGGGTGCCAGTTCATTTTGTAGTTCATGTAGTACACAGCCTGGGATGTCATCTGGTCCCATGGATGCTGTATTCTTAGCTTTGGAGAGTGCTGTTTCTACCTGTGTGGCTGTGATTATTGGAATTTGGCAATCTTTTGGTATTGAGATGGACCCTTTAGGGGGTGAGAGGGCAGTGAAGTTGGCACTAAATTGATCTGCCAGGATATTGGCAATATCCTTGGGATCAGTATATTTAATGCCATTCTGTTGTAGCTCAGAGCAGATCTGAGCATTGCCATTTAGATTCTTGACATAACTATAGAATGCCTTATGGCTGTCTTTGGAATTTTTGGCAATTTTATTTTCATAACTAGCTTTTGAGGATTTTATGAGGGATCTCAGCTTCTTACTGAGGCTGGTGAGGGAGGTTTTGCATCCTGGGATTTTCCTCTTTTCTGCAACCGTTTCTTCCTTCTGTTGTATAGTTTGTCTGTAGCAGGGGACCACCAGATTGGCTTCCTTTTTTTGGAGAAGAGCATCTTGGTTCTATTTGGGATGGCATGATTCATGCACGAGTGTTTGTGCTCGTAGAGTGCCTTAGTGTAGGATTCTGCAGTCGAACTTCCAGATCCTGTCTGCGTGGGTGTTGTGAGGTTTGTTACTTCTGACTTCAGTAGCATAAAATTGGCTTTGGAGAAGTTTTCTAAGGAGGTTTCCTTACTGGGGGGGGGTGGGGTGGGATGTGGATGTCAAGGGTGATTTGCATCTACTTATAGGTAGTGTTACTTGGATCAACAGAAGGGAAGGAGAGAAGTCTGGATAACAGAGAGAGAAAAGACAGAAATTGAGAGAGAGAGGGAGAGAAAGAGAAAATGGAGAAAAGATAAAATAAGTTGACAGCAATCTCTCATTTGACAACCACGTGGCCAAAGTGGTTAGAAAAACATTTTATATAGCCCACCTAATCATGAAGGGATTCACATCTAGATCAGGGGAGGTCATCGTGCCTCTTTACTCATCCCTCATCAGGCCCATAATTGAGTACAATGCCCCTTTTGGGATCTACCTTACCAGACACCTGCAGCAACTGGAAAGACCCCAAAAGTACCTCACCAAGAGGATCAAAGGGCTCAACAGATGCCATATGCTGCCCAGTTAAAGAAACTCCAGCTCTACTCAGTGGCATACCTCCTGCTCAGAGGCGATCTGTGCCTGACGTATAAAGCCATGTCCAACCCAGAATTAATGGACATGCTGCACCTCAGAAAATCCAAATCCCATCGAGCTACGCACTCGAGAGACTTGAACCTCAGCACTGAAATAAATAGGACATGCTGGAGGGACAGATTCATAACCCAGAAGCTCCCTTCACTCTGGAATAAAATCCCAGTCCAGGTTAGGCAGAGTCCCTCATTGACTCTCTTCAAGAGGAGTCTTGATGAGTGGATGGGAGATCATAGGTTTACCCCGGGTATCACTTCTGTGTCACTGTTAGACAGAGGCACAGTATACTAACCTCGAAAAAGGGCATAGCAAAATTAATTTAAAATGGGTGGCGAAAGCCAAACATACTCTAGCTAGGCTTATAAATGCCCTAGGGCAGATAGCCTAGTATGAACCTATGAACCTATGAACCTAAGTACACAGCATGGGCATAGCCAGGAATAGTAGGATTCTTACAAAGAGAGGATTTGAAATAAAGGTAAAGAGAAATAATAGTAAAATAAAATGAGGAGGAGAGTAGTGAGTAGATAGAACAGATAGGGAAGAACAGGAAAATAGGAGAAAAGTAGGACAAGCATATTCTAGGGAAATATTAAAAAAAGAGTAGAACATTAAGGTATTCCTGTGCCTTGGAAAATGAACCTTTTCTAATATGAAATTATGCCTTAAGGCTAGCCTGTTAGCTGCTTCCATGCAATGGTGTTAGGTAAATCCTTAGAAGTAGATTGTGTCTCTAGAAAGGGAGCTGTTAAGGAGTGCATACACTGCTGAACTGGTGGTTACAGGTTGGCAGATGTAAGCCTCCTGGTTCTAACTGTCATGATACACAGAAATTGTTTAAATGACTGAACATTCCAAGGCCCTTTTTATTGCTCATTGCCCTCTTTTGAGGTACAGCATATCACATAGTCCCTAGCCTTGCACAGATAGTAGGCTAGTTAATATGTTCTAGATATTTTTTTGATACATAGAAAGGGGAAGCTGGTGAGAGAAGAGGAGTTAAAGCATGTTGCTATTCCCCCACTGGAATCACAAGGAGCATGCTGGTAGAGTCTGATTTATTTAATGAAGTATATAGAACAGCTGTTCTCTTGAATATAGCTGGAGCTCACTACACTGGTATGGATTATGCGGGCAGCAACAGTACATGAAATCCATCAGGGGTGCAGTCTTCAGCTAAATCCCAACCTATGAAATAGTAGTATGGAGTATATCGTGAACACTTGTTATAGCCGATGGGTCAAGGCTGTAGCAATGTGTTGATATTCACTGTAGAACATTAATACAATAAAGCAAAATTAGCAAGGACCTTGTGAAACATATAGCACCATAATAGGACACTGATGTGCCATTCTCCTCTGTCACCGTATTTGATATGAATCTCTAAGAGGATCTAGAAATTTAACTAGGGGTATCTCATTCTACTCCTAAAACTTCATAATTTGGCACATAAGCAACCTCCCACTAACCCACTGCATTGCTGATCCACTCACAATGCATTTTGTTATGTAACATTAATGTCCAGTGATCTTATTTTGCTCCCCTTTTTGTGATGTTAGCTCCAGACATAAAACTGATATATTACAGAATGAGTGACTACATTTGAAAATCACATGTACTGATAAATGACCTATTTATTCCACAGGTTAGGTATACTCTTATTTTTAAATGGAGATTGCGAAAACATCTTGTGGTCACAAAGTCTCACTTGTTTTGAATTTTAGTGTGTTTGTACATGACCTGGAATGTATTATTAAACATAAATAAAAATAAATCAAAAATGCTGTTCGGTAAACCCATTTAACATAGCGAGACAGCTTTAAAAAAAGCAACGGAGAAAGGAAGATCTCCGTTACTTTTTTTAAAGCTGTCTCACTATGTTAAACTCCTTTAACATAGCGAGACACTTTCTAAAAAGCAACGGAGATCTTGCATTCTCCGTTGCTGTAACAAAAAAAAAAAGACTTATACTAATGGAAAAAGTCCGGGCGACCGGACCTTTTTCCATTAGTATAAGTCTGAATTACAATGTGCACGCTGACCAATCAGCGTGTACGTTTTGGAATATTAATGGGGGGGGGTTGTTGTATAATCAGCAGCAGACAATGTTTAGACAGAGTTGTAGATCAGTCTCAAGTTGACCAATTGACGCTTGTTTGTTTTGCCTTACTACATTTAATAATATATTTTTCATACAGGCAGCATTACCTCAGCTTTTCATCTTTCAGACTGAGTGTTTCAGTAACAGTTTTGGGTTGACTCACAACTTGAATCATACGGTAAATAACACTACCTAGTGATGTTGGAATGAAAGATTCAGATAACACAAATGCCACAGATTGTTTGGAAATGGGCATATAGAATTGAGTGTGATTTTCTTTTTTGCATACTTGGTACCTTAAGATCAGTGAAGCAGATTTCATATGCTAAGAACAGTGAAGCAATGAAGCAGGAAAGGGTACTAAAATAATTCAGCCCAAACTGTAACAAATTCTAACGCATTTTAAGGCATTTGCAGACGTTAAATATTTGCACTGTCCCTGGAGAATACTTATCAGATTCCAAGCCTCCTTCACTGATAATCAGATGACATGATGTATATAAACAAGCAAAAAGCTTTCCAGGCTGGAATGCAGTTAGAAACTGCAACAGCATATTTCTAATTGCATTTTCACAGAACAATTTTTAAGACATATAAAGTGATAAATGCATCTATAAAATGAAGGAAGAATATTTGTTTAATGGCAAAGTAAATATTATTATAAAATTGTTAGCCAGTACATAGCACAGCACTAAGTGTTTATACAGTGTATGAAATGTGTATATGAAATGTTCTGTTATGATCACTTCTTGGTCTTTTGGCTAAGATCAAATGTAGTATCAACAAGTAACACATTATTGTAAGGTTGACCTTTATTCCAACTGAGTCTGTATCATAACAAAAAGTTGCTAAACTAATTTTTGTCTCACAGAATGGTGATGTTTCCTTTTATAGTTGCACCAGTACTAAATTAGATTAGAAACATGACATATTTTATTTTTCCATTTGAAATATGTAATCACATCTGTAATGATACATAAAAAAAAACTGAAAGACGATAAGTATTTTTGTTATAATTTACTTATTTCAGTATATACAAGCATTATCCATATTAACATGACAGTTGAGTAATGGGAACTTCCCTTCTTTTTCATCCATTTCCTTTTTATGTGGTACCTTTATTACACAAGGATATTTTTGCTAGAGCTATTGCCTACGCACACATTTGCATAAGGATTGCAGTCTTAAAAGGTGTGTTTGGCACCATATATGTGTTGGCTGAGTGGGATACATGCTAAACTTTGACAGGTTTGAAAATACTGGAAAAAGAGTGGAAATCACAGACTGTCTGCTTAACACAGAAAGAGGGTTAATGCTTAATTATTACTATTTTTATGAACAGCACACTAAATAGTTACCATGTACATGTCTCAAAAAAGTGCTCAGTATAGAATATGTTTGGGAACTGACAGTGAGCATGTGCAGAATATGATAATCTGAGTGAATTGAAATTACTGTGCCATAGACATATTTATTCATTTATTTTCTTAAGTTACTGGCTAACTGAGTAAGTTTATTGACCCAAGAAACTCTTTCTGCCGTGACCTGGGCCTAAGGGTGCCATGAAATACAAACAGATAATGTTATAAAACATTATAGAGATTGAGGTACGCCTTTACCTGTTAAAGTAACTAAACAAGCCAAACATTTTTAACAACTCTTAAAGTTAGATTAATAAACCAAACAGAGAATTATAAATTATGAATATGCCTCCCTCAGGATATTTTATGCATTGTGATACTGACACTTAAAGATTATTGCAAAAATATTTAAAAAGTTATAAGTTACATAAGATTTAATATAATTCTAACTCGTACTGTGTTACACAAGCTTTGGCATGTAATAACATCAAGCATACAGTTTTCAAGCAACAACAGTCCACAAGAAGAAGGTTCTGGACCTGTAATATTCACCAGTTATTTACAGGCTGATAAAAGAAAACCTTCAATCTTTTAAATAGGTCAAAGTTTAGAGTTCATATGTTCACCATATAGCCAGCTAGTTGTAAACCACATGCAGAGCTAGCAATAATTCTTAGGGGGGATATTGGAATAAGCAGGTGCACAGTTCCATTCCATATGTTCCATCAATTAATTGTACAACCTTTAAATATCAAGAAGCATACCCCCCCCCCAAAAAAAACCCCATAGAAACAGAAAAGTCTATTGCAGCAGGTTAACGTAGGTGATGTTGGGGAAGCAGTGGCGGTCTGCTTCTTTAGACAGGTGGTTCATAGGTTCATAGTCTACTAGTTCATACTAATCTAATGACCACTGGGATCTTTATAAACCAAGCCAAGCATCCCAAATGAATCTAGCAATTGTTTTTTTTTTGCCTTAGGGGTTAGTTTAACCAGTATGGGTAAGATTTACAGGCCACCTCTGTCCATTAGACACATAGGTACTAGACTTGAGGTGTATTTACAGTTTCCCATCCACTGGGCAGGTTTCTCTCGAATAGGGTTAGGGAAGAACTCTGCTTCACGTGGATGGAAAGTCTTTCCAGAGAAGGAAATGCTCTGGGACAATTGCCTGTCCCTCCAACATACTCTATTTATGGCACAAGCAAAGTTTAAAACCCTAGTTTGAATAATTCTGATGCTATTTGTTTTGTGGACCTGCAGAAGGTCTATCAGAGTGGGATCCAAGGCTGCCTTGTATACTAGGCATAGATCATATCTCAACAGCCTGCAGGGAGCAAAGTATAGCAACAGGACTTTGAGGTAATCTGAATAGGACATGCTGTTTACACCTTGTATTCCTTTTGTGTGGAACCGCTGTGGACGTTCCAGTTGTTGCATGCAGACGGTCAGGTACACACCGAAGGACATGCTGTAATCAATTATGGGCCTGAAATGTACCAAATATTGTGGAATGATGATTTTCTTAGACCTAGATGCCATACCCGTGTTTATAAATTAAGCAACATAGAATGACTTCCTTTCTACTTTTGACACATGTTGGTGGAAAGCCAGGTTGCTATCTACATATGTACCTGAATCCCTGACTACTGGTTCTACTCTTAGGGGTGTGTTATTGATGAGGTAATTTCCTAGGGTGGCTGACTTCCCAAAGGGTACTGTTATGCATTTCTTGATATTGAGTTTTAAGCAGTGGCTTTGGCAACAGTCATTTGTCTGTGTTAGTCCTTTCTGTAGGATGTTAGCATCTTGGGAGATTTTATAACTGCTCCTAGTTTGCAATCATCTGCAGGGTTGGTCAGCTAAAGGCCCTTGACATTGGCCTTGACTTCTGAGAAGCAGATGCCAAAAGGAGAGGACCCAGCACAGAGCCCTGAGGGACTCTGCAAGTGACCAGCCTGTTAGTGGACATGGCCTACCTTATCCTAACTTCCTGGGTCCTCTCTGGGAGCCAGCTGGTTGTCCAGCACATAACATAAGGGTAATGCCTAATCTCATAAGCTTGTTTACAATGCCCACATGGGGAATTGTATTAAATGCCTTAGTCAGGTCAAGGAATGCACAATTTTGCCCTCATCCATTCCTTGGTGACCTTCTCAGAGAAGTCTAGCAAGTTAAGCAGGCATGATCTGCTTTTGATGAAACCATGCTGGGTTGAATTTAGTGTTTGAAGATTTTTCTACATTCTTATTAATCATTTCCATGATAATTCTTTCCATGGCTTTGTATATGAGACTAATTAGACTTAAGGGTCTATAATTCTTGGGGTCTAGTGACGGCCTGCCCTTGTACAGAGGGATGGCAATTGCAGTTCTCCATTAGTTTGGCACAGAGCATGCATGGAGGCTATGGTTAAACAGTCACCCCATTGGTCCTGATAGGTCATGATGTAGGCTATTTAGGAGGGATTCTGGGATATTATTGGGGTCCACAGATGCAGTGTTTTGGCCTTAGAGAGTGCATCTAGGACCTGCTCCCTATTGATAGCTGTGTGTGTGGGGGTGTCAATACTATTTCCTGGGTATAGAAATGGGAAAGGGGGGTTAATTGGAGAATTGTTAGCCAGTAGATTTGCTATATCTTCTAGTTTGGTGTAGGTTGCTCCTTTTACAATCAGCTCTGCACACTGTTGTATGCTTCCTTTGCATTTTCAGACATCGTTAAAGAAAACATTGTTGTTGTCCTTTGCCTGGAAGGCTACCTTTACTTCAAATTTAGCTTTACTAGATTTAGACTGCCCTCTTAGTAGTTTGTTGAGATTGAAGAGTTTATTTTTATCATGCTGGAATAGCACTTCCTAATCTTGGCTATAACTTTTTTTCGTTTGCTTTACAATCTGTTTATGTTTGGATTCCACCAGGGTGATTTGTTTTGATTTAGTTCTGGTAGGCCCAGCTTTCTCTGTGCATTCATTGACTTGACCACGTATAGGGTTTCTGTGAACAGTTTTGCATTGGCAGCTGTGTTCTCAAAGTTTTGGAGGCTTGAATGTTTGACAGGTTATCACTTAGTAGAAAGAAGTTTGCTTTGGAATAGTTCCTAAATGTTAAAGGATTAGCCGGGTAACAGAACTGATTTTTATTATGAAGGAGACAACTATAAGGTCTGACCTTATCTGGGACACTACACTAGGGGGTATAGCATTCTCCCATGTTTGAGTGTACCAGGTCAAGAATATTTGCACTCCAAGTGTCTGGCCTAAGGCATTTGGAATCTCTGCACCTGTAAGTGTAGGGTCGAATAAGTTTCTTGCTTTATAGTGGGGTATTTGAAGTCACCCATGAATATGGCATTAAGTTGAATGGTAAGAGCATCCAGTAAATCCAAGTATGAGTTATGGGTTTCTTAGGTCATACAGGGTGACCTATAGCTTGCATGGATATGACATGTGAGTTTGCCTGTGGAAATCTGGACATGAGGAAGCTCAAACACATTATCCTGCTTGACTAGCCTTGAGGTGTTGATACAGATTGAGACCTGTCCACCTTTGGTCCCTGCCTGTGCAGTAGCTGGCTTAAATGTATTGAAGGCACTGTAGCCCTGCACTGCCAGGGTGCTCTCAGTGGCTTTAAACCATGTCTCAGTAACTGCAGATATGTCCACATTCTCCAGGATGAGGAGAGCCTGGAGGCAGTGAGGGGTCTTGTTTAGGATCCTTGCACTGAGCAGTAACATGTTTAGATGTTCTTCATATTGATCACTTCTACAGTAGCCTTAGCTATGTGAGTTATAACCTACCAAGTATATA
Source organism: Protopterus annectens (assembly GCF_019279795.1). NCBI lineage: Eukaryota > Metazoa > Chordata > Ceratodontiformes > Protopteridae > Protopterus > Protopterus annectens. Next base: position 1,367,891,859 of record NC_056728.1, on the reverse strand, counting down.
GCAGCCAGCCAGCTTCCAAGCTTCAGGGTACTTTTCATGCACCCAAAATATCAAGCAGCTTGAGCTGAGCTGACTAAATGGCAAATTTGGGTGTGAAGCCCTTCAGAGCTTTCAAGGATCTACAGTGGCTTGTGCTTTCCTTTCTGGGCAGATAAGTTCCCTTTGGGGAACAAAACATTTCATTTTCCTAACTGTGTTGATGTTGTATTACTTTCCTCACAGAAAATTATTTTAAAGCTAGGAGTGTTGTGTTTTAATGGGCTGTTGTGAGACTGTAAGCTACTTTTAAACAGAGCACTTCTTTTTTCTGTCAGTTTAAAAGTAGCATAAAGTAAATGAAAATAATTTTTATATGGAGAAATTGTGTTTACTTTTGTTGGCACAGTGTTTTAAAGTACTTTTTACTGTGCTTTTTTTTCTGTCAAAAAACTAACTTTTCTGGACTGGTAGTGTTTACCTGCAATTGCTGCTTGTTTTCCCAACGAAAGAGATACAATTTTTGTCTTGACCATGGTATAGACTCTGGTTAGTCCTTCTTCCAGCCACAAAAAGAAAAAGTTAAGCAAAAGGCCATTGCTACCAGAGCAAGATAGCAATTTGTCTCAGCTGCAGGTGGGTGACACTGCTATGGCCATTTACTGTACAATAGACTACCCATCTTTTACCCCAGATCCCTCTGGTGTAGCATACATACCCACTAGAGACCAGAGATTAGACACTTCTTCTGTGGCTGTTGGGGTCCCTTTGGTGAGCAAGGGAGAGACACTCTTGTCAGTCCAGGGAGAGGGAACAGAGAAGGTTTTCCTGTTCGGTCAGAATGCTGTGCCCATCCCTGCTGAAGCAGCTGCTCCCATTAGTGACATGGTTGGCCTCATTTTTTTCCTGTGAAATAGAAACAGAAAACTAAGCATGTATCTATTCCTCCTCAATTTTCTTTGGCTAGGAGTTGTTTACTGGGTCTGGTTCAGAGTTTAATTCAGGCTATTGACCATTTTTGTAAAGTAGTTTCTGGGAAAAGAAAGTGGGACCCCCCTTTTCCTGAATAGATTCAGGATTCTAAATCTGAACAGGAAGATACAGGGATGGATACAGTTTTGTTCTCAGTTTCTGATTTTCCCTGTGGGGCTTTCACTTCCTCTGAGACTTTTGCTAGAATGTGCCACTGCACTATTTTCAGTGGGAGAACACTGAAGTTTCTCACTCCCTCAGAAAATATTATGAGTTTTTGCAGAAGGATTTTCCAGAACCTATGCCCATGCCTTCTGTTCTATCTGCTTTAGAGGATGTGTGTGTATGTGTGAGTGTTACTGCATGCAAATTTCCTGGTAGTCAACCAGCTTCCCCTACAAAGGCAGTATAACATTCCTCAGTGTTAAATTTTTAAACACTATTCCCAAACCTGACCCAGTAGCTATAGCTTTAGTTGATCCCACTGTTGCTAAACACTTAGTTAATGCCAATCCTACTCTTTCTGATAAGCATGGGAAAATTATTGATAGGCATGGGAAAAAGTGCATACTTCTGCAGCTTTGATTTTCAGAATTTTGAATTGCCAAGCTCATATGTTAAAGTTTGTTCAGACAAATTGTGAAAACATGAGGAATGTTTTACCTTCAGTTTCTTTTTGCTTGAAAAAGTCTTCTTTAAATAACTTAAGTCTCTTGTGTTGCACAGTCAAGGTCACTACTCATTGTTTGCAGTGTGGGTATGACTGTTGATACTTCTCCCAGGGCCAGGGCCACTGGTACTTCTTTAAGGAGGCTTGCATGGCTACATTTGCAGAACCTCCCAAATGAAGTTAAAAATGAGATTTTAAATTCTCACTTAGATATTTAGTGTTTGGCCCTTCTACTGCAGAGATGATCAAAAGTGTTATGAAAGTGGCAAGCTGATCCAGGGACTCTGTAATATTTTTCACCCTCCTTTTCCAAATTGTCCAAGAGATTTCCATATCTTCATCTAATTTTGGCAAAAAAAACAGTGTCAAACAAATTCAGGTAAACAGTTGTTTAAAAAGAAATGGCAAGGGTGTTCCATAAAGAAATCTGAACCTCTCAAAACCAAGTGCAGTCCAGCAAGTCTGAAGAACTTGTTACCACCTCCCACCCTGGCCACATTCTTCTTCTTCCAGAAAGTCTGAATCTCCATTTGTCTCTTTAGCAACAGAGTGTTTCTGATGAATGGGTTCTGAAAAACATTTATCAGGTTTACAGGTGGCAGCTGGAGGAAATTCCTCCTTTCCAGGTGGTCATTCCTCATCTTCTGCATCAGGCTCTTTTGTTTCCACCTGTTCTTCATCATATGCTTTTTAAAGGACTGATGGAACTAGTTCCTCCTTCCCAGGTGGGGAAGGATTTTTATTCAAGAATATTCCTAGTGTCAAAGAAAGAAAGAAAATGCTTGGACAACAGTTCTGGATCTTTCTTTCCTAAACCTGTTTGTGAAAGTTCCGAAATTCAAAATTGTGTCACTTCATAAACTGTTACCTCTTCTTGCACTTTCACATTTCCTGGTAACTCTAAACTTAAAAAGATGCTTATCATCATATCCATATTCATCCAGACTTCAGATATTTCCTTGTGTGTCTGGATCACATTATCAGTTCTCGATTCCTTTCCCCTTTGGACTATCCGTTGCACCAAGAGTATTCCCAAAGTATCTAGCTGCATTTATATCTCATTACAGGCTACAGGGTATCCACATTTTAAAATATTTAGACAACTTGTTTATCTTTGCAGTCTTTCCCAAAGTGTCAGGAATCTCTCCATTGGCTGAGAGATCTCTTACACAAGCTGGAATTCCAAGAGAACATTCAAAAGTTGTTCTTGACTCCCTTACCCTGCTTTATGTTCCTGGGATGTCAACTAAACACTTCAGTTCAAACAGCTTTTCTTCCACAGTAAAAATAGATCTTTATTTAGATCTATTTATAAGGTTTTCCACTCAGGCTTCAGTCACTCCAAGGGAATACCTCAGGATTTTGGCTCTCATGGCATCTATGATTCTCATGATACCCTTGGCAAAATTAGGATACAATAGTATCTGCAATCTCTTTCGTCCCAGAATTAGCAACCTTTATCTTTTCAAATCCCAGCACTGGGGGTTTTCAGAAGAGAAATCTTTTGCTGGAGACAACAAATATTCTTAAACACAGGTGTCCCCTTCTTCCTCCCTGCTCCTAAACAGGAAGCACTGCAGATGCTTTATACTTTGCTTGGTTAGCAGTTTCAGCAGGGACAAAAGTGCAGGGGGTGTGGGATACCAAGGACACATGCAAGCACATAAATATCATGGAGATGCTTGCTCTAATCAAGGCAGTCAACTCCCTGAACTATCTTTGGTCTCTGGGACCTCTTCAAATAGTTGCACACAATACCACAGTCATGTGGTACATCAACAAGCAAGGGGAACCAGTTCATACCCCTTTTGCAAACTAGCCATGTTAGCTTGGGATATAGTTTCACAGCACAATCTCTCTCTACAGGCATCCTACATTGCATCAGAGCAAAACTCTATGGCAGACTAGCTGAGGAGAACAAGGGCAAACCCTCACAAATGGAAACTAGATCAAGAGGTCTTCCATGATTTGATACATCTGTGGGGAGTTCCACATGTAGACTTCTTTGCCTCTTCTCTGAACAATCAAGTGGCAAGACTCTGTTCCAAGACTCCATGCAAGAAGGCCCAGAAGATGGATGCCCTTTCTGTTTTTTAGGCCAGTAATGTTCCTGTATGCTTTTTCCACCCTTTCTATTAATATCAGGGGTACTTCTGAAGATTCAGAAGTAATTCCCCAAGATCATTGTGATGACTCCCTTCTGGTCCAGGCAACTGTGGTTCTCCCTGCTTTTGTAAATGGCCAAGGGCAATCACCACAAGCTTTCTCACAGACTAGAACTACTCACACAAGACCAGGGGTGTTGATACACCCTGACATCAATTAACTTCAATTGACTGCCAAGTTGATAGAGTCTTAACTCCTTTAACCAGCTGTTTACCGAGGACATGCATCAGATACTAATGGAGGCAAGAAAGCCTGCAACTAGAAAATCATATCTTAGCAAATGAAAAAGATGTTCTAGTTGGTGCCAACAACATATCCAGCACCCAGTCAGAGGTAGTTGTTCTCTAGTGTTGCAATATTTGTGTGAGTTACTATCCTCTGTCCTTTCGTATTCCTCTATCAGGGTTCATTTATCAGCTATCTCAGCATGTCTGCCCATGGATCTTCCTCTTTCAATGCAGTTTTATGTCAAAATGTTCTTGAAAGCATTTCTGCATAACAGGCCTACAAGAAAAACAGTTATCCCTCCTTGGGATCTTAATTTTTTATTAGAGAAGCTAACACTTGCTCCATTTGAATCAGGTAATCTGGCTGACATGAGGTTCTTAACATCGAAAACAGTTTTACTGATTGCTCTGACCTCTGCAAGAAGGGTATCTGAGTTGCAAGCACTTATGGTTAGTCATCCCTATTTCATTTTCCATAGAACAGAGTTTCTTTGTGATATCCAAATTTAATTTAAGCTAAACTATTCATCCCCCATTTTCTTTTCCTGAACCGAAAAATGAGGACGAAAGGATATACCATACCTTGGATGTACACAGAAAACTCAGGTACTATGTTGACAGAACTAAATATTTCAGATCTTCGGATCAATTGTTCTTCTTTTGTGAAGGTAAGAAGAAGAGACAACCTGTGTCAAAACAGGCTATTTTCAAATGGTTGTCGAAGGCTATTACCTTTTATTATACTCACCCATAACAAATCTGTTCCAGGCAGGGTCAAGGCCAGTACTACCAGGGCCTTGGCTTCATCTATGGATTTTTGAAAAGTGTTGGATTCTAGAAGTATTGTAGAAGCTGCTACTTGGACCTCTGAACATACTTTTACAAAGCACTATAAGCTTGATTCTTTCTCTAGGTCCAGATCAAGCTTTCCTAAGACCATTCAGCAGGGGCTCCTGGACTCTTCTCCTTCCACCTCCCAGTTGTAGTTAGCTATGGTAATCTACCCATATAACTAAGGCTACTGCAGCAGTGATCAATATGATGAACATTGTACAGTTGTGTAAGTTTACTTACCATAATGGTATACGTTCAAATGATCACTACTGCAGCAGCCACTCCCTCCATCCATCCTCTTTGTTTTTTGGTATATTTTTATTCCAGGGTGTGGACACTTATTTTTTGTTGCCCCTTGCATTGTCCTTTCAGGGTTCAGTCTCCTCTGTCTCTGCTAGCAGGAAAGCACTGAAGGACTTCGCACCCACACTTGTCTTTTAGACAGCTTGTTTCAAGCTGCTTGACAGTCTGGGTATGTGGAAGGTGCCCTAAAGATTCGGAAGCTGGCTGGCTGTTATATTCTTTGCAGGATATAACCCATATAGCTAAGTTCATCCTACACAACTGTACTATTCCCTTGGTTTTTTTGCTATGTCGGAAAGTTAGTCAGTTTGACATTGCCTGAAAAGGGACTATGGGGAGGACATCATTTTAGCCTACATTTGAAAGTCTGGATGAGAAGGTAAAAAACACCCTTGGCAAAGCAATGTGGTCTATTTACCATAGCCTCCCCCTGCTGACAGATATTGTACCCCCTTGGAATGACACCAGAAACTAAGCCAATTATTGAAGTCAATTATCTTTTGTTCATATTTTGGCATCTTCCTTGTTGAAGGTACAATGCTGCTCAATGATAGGCATATGCCAGCCTGGGACACATAATCTGAGAGCTCTGTAATGTTTCTCTTCATATAGTCCTGGGAGATATAGCTCAAGTCATTTACAAGTGCATGGCCAATGACTGAGACATACTGGTACTTGTGGTCTAATGACTTGAGTGCATGAGGAATGTTAATCAACGGGTTGGAGCGAATGCACGTGTAACCAGAGACTCATCCATTTCATTGGGGGGAAACTGCATCCAGCAGCAGGAAAAGTGTCTCATTTGAGGATTTAAATGAAGAAAGCAATGAAGGTACACAGAACCAACAACGGAACCATCCCCAGCAAACACGAGGGAGAGGCCAGGAGTGGCAAAGGAACAATGTTGGTACTGGGCCGAACAGCAGGAGAAGGAGAAGATAAATGTTAATGTGAACTTTGAGCAGGTCTTGTTTTGGGCAGAAGGAGTTGGGCCTCTACAACATGACGAACTTGGACATTTTGACATCATTAATTTATCCAGGTTTGAGATTATTGATAAGGTTAAATGCCTGTTAAATAAGGGTATAAAATTTGTACCCACTCATTTTCCCAGCCTAGCGGATATATTGCTAGAAGTTGGATGCTTTTGTAGAAAACTGAATTTAGCCATGCTTTTTCAAAATGAAAATACTCAGGTTAGTAATGTAAATGAGTTTCAATGGTCTTGTGGGGGAAATGGACAATTATGATTCTGAAGATTCATTATTAAACCTGTCTGTGTATGAAAATATGTTTATAGATGTTAATAATGTAGAAATGTGTTTACTAGATGAGTCTGAGGAATTTTATGTCCATGATATGGTGGAATTGATGGACAATAATGGAAGTAACAATGATGGGGGGGGGGGGAGTGTTTGTTACTGGATATGGAAAGTTAACGGTTCCGCCTGTTCCTTATGAAAGTCATTTTGTTCCTCCCAAGAATACTGTTGCCATGAATGTGTTTGAAAAGACTTTATGTAAAGAAATTGATCGTGAGTATAAGAATTTTTAAAAAAAGAAAAACTGTATAATTTAACTAAAGAGGAATGGGGTACATTGCAAAGATTGTGAAATAATGATGAGAACCTGGTTTTCACTCAGGCATACAAAGGATGGAAGTGGGTCATTTTCTCCAGAGAACAGTATAACAAAATGGCGTTTGAACTGTTAAATGATGAGGATGTTTATATAAAATTGGAACAGGATCCTAGTGTGGAGTTTAATGCATGTTTATTAGAAATTTTAGAAAGAGGGGAAAGACTTGACTTTTTTGAAGCCAAAGATATTAAAAAAATTTTCATTAAAAATCCGAAAAAAGCCAGGTTATTTACGATCCCCAAGGTTCATAAAAATTTAAGGAACCCTCCAGGGAGGCCTATAGTCTCTGGGGTAGGGGGTTATTTTTAAAATGTAGGGATTTTTTTGGATGAACAGCTTAAGAAGTTCAGCCTCAAAGTACCTTCACATATTAGAAATTATCAAGATTTTATGGGAAGCTGATTTTTATTGGGCTTGTGTGGACGTAAAACTTTATATACCAGTATCAGTCATAGAGTGGGTTTGGAAGCCATAGCAAAAATGTTGGGGGAAGGACCTAGGACAAATTATAATCTCCAGCTGCTTGAGTTCTGCCTGACACACAATTTCTTTGAGTTTAATGAGGAGCTGTTTTTGCAAAAGGGAGGCACTGCCATGGGTGCCTCATTTGATCCTTCGTACGCAATCATTTTTATGAATTTTTTTGAACAGAAATTCATGTATAATACATGTTTTTTCAATAATAAGGTCATGGTCTATAGGAGATATATAGACAACATGATTTTTGTGTGTCGAGGGGAAGTGGAACAATTTGAAACTTACATGGCTGAACTGGAAAGAAATGATTTTGGTATTTCTTTTACGTACAAGACCAATAGAGAGGTAATGCAGTTCTTGTATTTAGAGTTATATGTGAGTCAAGATAAGGTGGTGCAATTTAGACCTTATCATAAAGAAATTGCAGCTAATAACTTTTTATTAGCCTCAAGTATGCACCCCCCACTTGTTGAATTCTTCGGCTTATGGGGAGTATAAACGTATTTTTGGCAATACATCGGATAAGAGAAGAATAGGTCAAGAAATTTTAAAAGTAAGAAACAGGCTATCTTGTAGAGGTTATTCCCCTGAGTTGTTGTTAGGATGGAGAATAGGATTTTAGGAATCCGACAAAGAGATGACAAAGGGGAAAGAAGGAGACATGAAGAGCAATCTTCAGGTGAAGGTACAAGGAAAATGTATTTTGTTAGTAAATTTTCACATTTTTCACATCATTTAGCAAGGTTAGTTAGGAAATTTTGGCCCATAGTGATGCAAGATGAATCTACCAAAGGTGTATTTTCAGAGCATATAATTTTTTCATATAAGAGGTGCATGAATTTGAAACAGTTATTGAATAAGAAGCTGGACAAGATAGATGGTCAGGTGGGATGCCATCCCTGTCGTAGATGTAAGGTATATTCAAAAGTTAGAAATTTACATGGTTGTAGCATTAATGAGAGGATTTATAAGGCTACACAAAGGTTTTCTTGTCAATCGAGTGGAGTTGTTTATATCTTGGGTTGTGATTGTTCACCTAAGAAATGGTATATTGGACAAACTAAGAGACAAGTTAAAAAACGTATTTTGGAGCATATAGGGGACATCAGACATAGCAGATTAGACAGTTCAGTGGTATATCATTTCTGTTCAAATTATGCAGGCTCAGATTCTTCCTTATTTTTTAGTGTGTCGGTGATGCCTTCACATCAGCATGGGGAAACTCACCATAGAAAATTGTTAGCCTTGGAAACCAGGTTCATCATTAATTACAATACATTATTTTCTTCAGGTCCTAACCTGGAGATGAATATTTATATCTGAAATTGACGTTGATAAAGTAAATCAGATTTTAATTTTGTTTTCACAGGGGTTTGTCTGATTTGAAGCATGTAATTAAATATAAAAATACACAGACTGACTTTAAATTATAGTCAGTGTAGTGTGTATAAATAACGTGGCCGGGAAATGAGTTTACAAGCATTTATTTAATGGTTCAAAGTCACTTTAAATGAAAAGGGTTTGTGCAATGTGTATAACTGGTTAACATCATGTGATTCATTATAAATAATGTGCTGTTGGTGTAGCAACTTATCCATTGAAGGCTTTTTAGCCATGGTACTAGGAGACACTAGTAAAGTTTGTTTGCAATTTACTTTTGAGAGTCTTCGTTTTTTGTGTGTTTTGTATTCATTTGTGGTTCGAGTTTCAATCTTTGCCTGAGCAAATTGGTAGATCCTGGACCCAATATACAACAAATTGTGATTTTCTTATTATTCAGCCTGGTGAGCAGGACATCTGTATGTCTCACAATGGAGTGTCCCATGAATACAATGTTGGGTAGTGTGTTGGCTTGCCTTATAAGTTTTGTATTTGAGGCTTCAAAGTGTGTGGCTGTATGTGTTGTGTTGAGTGTTGTTTTGGTGGAGTAATTTTGTGTTGCTGAGGATTTGTTTTTTAGGATGAATGTCTAGGAAGTCTTTGGGGGTTAGGAAGGCTGCTTTTTAGTGCCTCAGCATATGCTGGTCTATGTGCTGGATCAGTACCATGTTTGTAGTTGGTGTAATGCTTGCATCACTGACAACCTGATTGTTATTTTGATTGCATTTGTTTGAAAGTCTTGCCTCGATGACATTCTGTAATTACATGTCTCACATACTGTTTCCATTTCTCTAAAGATTAATTGGTTGTCAGTGAACATGAATACAATGTTGGGTAGTGTGTTGGCTTGCCTTATAAGATTTGTATTTGAGGCTTCAAAGTGTGTGGCTGTATGTGTTGTGTTGAGTGTTGTTTTGGTGGAGTGATTTTGTGTTGCTGAGGATTTGTTTTTTAGGATGAATGTCTAGGAAGTCTTTGGGGGTTAGGAAGGCTGCTTTTTAGTGCCTCAGCATATGCTGGTCTATGTGCTGGATCAGTACCATGTTTGTAGTTGGTGTAATGCTTACATCACTGACAACCTGATTGTCATTTTGATTGCATTTGTTTGAAAGTCTTGCCTCAATGACATTCTGTAATTACATGTCTCACATACTGTTTCCATTTCTCTAAGGATTAATTAGTTGTCAGTGAACATGAGACAATTTCTACATTGTCTCAGGATACCTATATCTAGCAAGTTGGTGGTGGAGAAATTGGGAAAGTGTCCAATCCATGCTGTCAGGTCTTTTTTAGGTGAACTACAAAGGGGTGGTACAGCAGGGGTTTATAACAGGCTACTTTGGGTAGTATAAGGGTAGAAACTGCAGCTAGGATATGTATGACTGAATTTGTATGTCATTGTTCTTCAGCATGCAAACAAGTTGATCTTTGTGCAACTAAGTACTGAATAAAGTTACAGGTAAAGTTGTATAGGGAAAATTTAGTTTCTACATGCTTTATTCTACACAAGGCATTGCTAAATGCTGCTGTGTGATGAGAGGTGAAATTTATACAAGCAAAGAAAAGTCACTAAACCAACTAAAGAACCATGTGGCCATAGAAATGATCTCACTTTAAGCCTTTCTGTGTGTTTTCCAACTCAGACAGACAAGGTTACCTTTCTACTGCCACTAAAATTGCAGCTGCAATCTTCTTAATGTAAGAAAAAACACACTTCAGTTACCCAAAGTGAAACGGTAACAGAAACAAATCCAGCAACTAACTGCAATAAGTAGTTAGAAAGCAGTTCTAAGGCAGACAAGCCAACTATGAGTAATACGCACTTTTAGGTGATTTCAAAGCAAACTATCAGTAGTTCTATCAAGGAAAAGAAAATACACTTTATGGTGAAGAAATGCAGAAAAATGGAATAAATAAATTGGAACTGCAGCAGCAGCAGTCTTCAGAAACACCTTAGAAAAGTGAAATATTTTAATTTAAAGTACTTATCTTAGCCTGATTGGCACTAGACACAAGACAAACACTCTTGAGATCACAGGTGAGTATGCTAAGCATTTGTGAGCTCTGTGGAACTTAGAAAGAGCCATGTAAATGGACCAAATTTATAAAATTAAAGAAAAGTGATTAAACCAACTAAAAGCCCTCTAGCCAATGAAACAGTCTCAATTTATTTGTCCCTTTGTGTTTCCCAACTCAGACAGACCAATTTACCTTTCTACTTCCACTAGAATTTCAGCCCCAGTCTTCTTAATGTAAAAACATACTTTAGTTAACCAAAATGAAACTCAAACAACTATCTACAAGTAATTACTTGGTGATTCTAAATCAGACAAGCCAGCAATGAGGAACACCCATGCATGTTTTAAGGTGATTTCAAAGTACACTAGCAGCAGCTATACTAAATAAAATCAAATACACTTTATAGTTATGAAATGTATAACAATGCAATAAATTTGAAAATACAGCAGCATTCTATGGAAATAACTTTGAATGCAATATTTTAGTTTAAAGTACTTATCTTAGTCTGGATGGTACCAGATGCAAGTCAAACATTTTGAGAATACAGGTGAGGATACCAAGCATTTGAGCTCTGTGCAACTGAGTCAAGAGCTGCACAAATGCTCTGAATTTTTAGACACAAGGAAAAGTGACTAAACCAAATAAAAAAAACCCTCTGGCCAATAAAACAATCTTACTTTAAGTTTCCTTGTATGTTTCCCAACTTAGGCAGACCAGGCTATCTTCCTTATGTCACTAGAATTACAGTCCCAGTCTTCTAAATGTAAAAAACACACTTTAGTTAGCCAAAAGTGAAAAGGTACCAAAAACAAATCAATCAAGCTAGCTACAACAATTTTTTTTTCTCAAATAAGATTTTTATTATTTTCTGCTCAGGAACATACAAAACAGTGTCTGATATTGGAATGAAAAAAACAAAAACAATCAACTCATTAATACAAATACTAAATACACTATTTACAAACAGTGCTACTAAGTTATACAGACAAGGAAACTGGAGAAGCATACAAAATCCAGTGTAACATTGTAAACAGAGGAGAAGTGTGTAGTCATGGACACTAGTCAGAAAAAGGAGAAGAAGAGAGATGAATGAATGAGTCTTCCTGGATATAAGCACAAACTCTAGTGTATTATCATCTCCGTCTAATACCTATTCATCTAGAATATGTTCAAAGATGAGTTTCCAGAATTTCTGGTAGTAGGCTTGTATGCTTATATTTCTTAAAATAAGTTTTTGAGAGGCAATGTATTTAGTTGCCAACTTCCTAAATCCATTCCAGGAGAGTTTGGTACGATAGCTACAACAATTCTAAGGCAGACAAATCAGCAATGATGCCAGCAAAGAGGAACATACACTTTAGGATGATTTCAAATTCCACTTCAACAGTCTATGAGGAGGGAACTCCCAATTTCATCTGTCAGTGCCCAGAAAGATGAGCAGAGGAAATGAGATTGGGAGGAGCTTCTTAGGGCAGGTACACAGGAGATGAGACTGGGAGGAGCTTCCAAGACCAGATATACAGAAGGAGCAGGCAGTTCAAAAGTCTCTAAGTTTAAAGACACAACAGGGGAATGGCGGGAGGGGAAAAACAGAACTGATTTAAATTGTAAAATAAGTCAGTAGTTTAAATGTACTTCCCTGAATTCAAAATAGAGTCCGAGTGCTTTTTGGTATTAGCCTGAAGAGACCTTTTCAACTTCTAAGCTTCCAAGAGTCCAAAGACAAAGATGGCTGATAGCTTGTGTAATGTAAAACAGCAGGAGGCTTAAACATTTAGCCAATAGTGCTTATTTTCCTTGAAATGCAGACATTTCCCACTCTTATTAGGTTTAATTACCATAAGCTCTGGTTATAACTCATATAGGTGGCCACAGCTGTCTTTTTGTTTTAAGTCTGAAAAATGACAACACAGAATTAGATGAGCAATGCTGATGATCTACTTAAGAGCTCAAAAAATAGCAGTGGATATAAAAAAAAAAACAAATCAATTTATAGGTGCTGCTTAAGAGTCAGAAGAGAGATAGTAAAAATGCAAAGAAATGAGAGCCCACTCAGAACTGATTTAAATGCCTAGGCACAGGACAGAAACAACTTGAAAAGCACTACAACATATAAAGCACTGCACACTTTCCTGAACTGAGGGATAATGGTGAAGTGCCTTATGGTTGCTGGTATGGAGAGCAAAAGTTTTGGTCCTAGCGTCAGACATTTAGTGGAAAAGGCAGGGTAGAGGGAGGGTGCATGCTTTGGCTGTGATCCAAGAGTGTATGAAGGCATTGCTAATACACTGGTGGACAAACTTAGTTCATATTTCACTCCCCCTCCCCCACACTTGTGAAGTCTCCTACTCCTGTGATAATGTACTCTGAGCATATTATATCCTCACTTTCTAAAACCAGGACTACTAGCTTTATGGGTTCTGACAATATACCTCATTCTCTTCCTCTGCAGTCTCTCTCTACCAGGTATGTAGCTGAAGTCTGATGAATAGCCATTGTGGTGTCTCTCTAAAAGGGTGGTCTCGACCGTGGACTCAGGAAATTACAGAACAATTAATCTCACCAATATTTTTGTGTTCATGTAATATATGATAGACAAATTCATAAATAACAGTCTTGGAAACCTACAGGCCTTCAGCCCATATCAAGTGGCATCACAAAACATAGAACCTACTTGGTGAATCTTAGTTTCAGAGTTGTTTGAATTGTAGTAGGTCAGAGGGGTTTTTATTTTTGTGCCATAGCTTCCAAACTTTGCCCCTAGCAGTCATGAGTTGCTTAGTGGATCTGGTGAGCCAGGTGGCATGTTTAGTTTTCACTCTTTTCTGTCAGATTGGTGCTAGATTGTTTAAGATCTGGAGAAAGTTTGAGTTAAATAAGTCAACAGCCTCATCGAGGGGAAGGGATTTTAGGGCTTCCCAGCTGAGTTTTGATAAAGTTTCATTCAAGGTGGCAGAGTAAAAGTGAGATAAGTTTCTTGTTGACTTGTATTGGTGTTTACTTGGTGCTGCAGTAGATTTATGTAATATAAAGGCAGAGAGGTGGTCACTAATACTGTTGGATAGTGTGCCAGCAAAAGAGATATTTTCTGGTTCACAAACTAGGATCCAGTCCAGAATGGAGCCATTGTCATAGGTACTGTTTGGTCTGGTTATGTTGTGAATTAATTGGGTAAAGTTGAAGAAGTTAATGTTGGAGGAAGGAGTATGGAGGGAGAAGTCAAGCCAATTGATGATGACATCATTCAGGATGATTGTTTCATTTTCTATATTATTTGAAAGCCAGGCAAGACATTCTTCTAGTAGAGGAAAGTTATTGCCTGGGGGAATATAAAAGGCAATGATGCAGAGATTTTTGTAGTTGTTAATTTTCAAGAAAGAAATTATCATTTCGGCTGTGGAAGATTTTGGAATTGATTTAGAGTATGGGACAAAAGTAAAGTTGTTAGGGTAGAGTATAGCTATACTACCAACCCATTTATGGGGTTGATCTGATCTTAGGCAGGCATAGCCTGAGGGGAGGAATTCAGCATTGTTAATGTATAGTTTTAACCATTTTTTTGTTAGCTGCTATTATATCTGGCTTGTTGTGAACCATCCAAGTGTGAAACTCTGAGAGTTTGTTTCTGATGCTTTGAAGGTTCAGGGTAATTAAATTTAGAGATTTGTAGGAGTTAGGAGGAGAGGAGGTGGGGCCAGAGTTAGGGTGAATGTCTCCACATTGAAGTAATTTTGAATGGTAGTTTGGGTAAATAGTAGGTAGTTGTTTTGTTAGTGAGTTAGTTTGGTAGTTTAACAAAGAGTTTGGTGGTGTTTTTTGTAAGGGTAGGATTTTTCTTTTGGTTAATAGGAATACATTTAGTGCATAAAGGTAGGGTTTATGTCAGAGTAGCTAGCTAATAGTGAGGTTTATGTGGATGTAGTGATAGTTGCTTTTAAGGGTAGATATGCTGGCTGGATAATAGTAAAGTTACTTAAGAGATATAAGCTTACAGTGAAAGATAGGAGAGATGCATAAAAGGTGAGGGACATGACAGATTATGAGATTTAGTTTAACTATCCAAAAAAAGGAGGTCATTGTCCCGCTGTACTCATCCCTCATTAGACCCATTATAGAATACAACACCCCATTTGGTATGTACCTCTCAAGACATCTGCAACAACTGGAAAGGCAGCAGAAATACCTCACTAAAAGAATGACAGGCCTAAAGCAGTTTCCCTATGTTGACCACCTTAAAAAAATCCAGCTATACTCTGTCGCATATCGTCTACTCCGAGGCGATCTCTGCTTAACATACAAGGCCATGTTAAACCCAGAGCTGTTGGACATGCTACACTTAAAGATATCCCAATCCCTCAGAGCTACACGCTCCAGGGATCTAAACCTTGTCATCACAATAAAGAAAACATGCTGGAGGGATAGGTTCCTGACCCAGAGACTTCCCAGACTCTGGAATAGACTGCCCATACATGTCAAGCAGAGCACCTCTTTGGCCTTCTTCAAAAGGAACCTTGATGACTGGATGGGAGAAAGGAAATTCACCCCAGGGATCACGTCAGTCGCCCTGCTAGACAGGGGTCCAGGGAAGTAAATAGTGTGGGAAGAAATAGCCAGGGAATTGTTATGGCTAGGCTTGTATAGGCCCTAGGGCCAATAGCCTAGTACCAACCTATGAACCTAAGAAATGATTATTTTGTTTTAATGTACAGAAGGATGTTCAGGGGCAGTACACAGAAATGGGACCTGAATGGCTAGGGAGGGGGGTGCATTGCCAGTAGAAGGAACAGTAGTTTTTTTCTCTTCAGTGGAAGATCTGGGGGGGGGGCATGGATCTAACTGTAATAAACTAATCATTTACAATACAATGTACCAGTTATTACAGTGGAGTTTTTTTTTGCCCTTAAGTAGGAGAGCTAACTGGGGAGTGGGGGTGGTGGTGGATGTAACTGTAATAACCCAATCAAGTTATTACAGTGAAGTTTTTTTTTTTTATTCTTCACCTTAAGAGCTGAGGTGATGGGGTGCTGACTTGTGGTATCAGTCCAGGAGGCTGACTGAGCCAGCTATGTTTCTGAGTCTGACCAGTCTCGCATGCAAAGCCATGGAAAGACTTATCATGTATCTAAAAAGTCAGGTCGTAGGGAACCTACAAACACTGGACCAATCTCAGTCTGGATTCGAGTACAGGTCATGTGTACTCAGCCTGGTAGATTTTTTTGAAAAGGTCACCTAAGCAATGAATGAAGGCAAAATGGTACACACCACATACCTCAACCTGGCCAAAGCTGTAGACACAATTCTGCACTCAGACAAAGTAGAAAAGCTAATCTATATCACCCATTGGATTGCCAGCTGGCTCACAGGTAGGATGCCTAAAATCAAAAGAGGGGAAGTTATCTCCACAAGGAGACAGTCACCAGTGGAGTCCCCCAGGGTTCTGTGCAGAGACCTCTCATGTTTGGCATCTACTTTTCTGAAGTACAAGCTAATACTAAAGGGCTCCGACTGACTAAGATTCCAGATGACTGCAGGCCAAGAGCAGTCACTGAATCCCCAAATGACTTAGCTATCTTGCAGGAAGGTTTGTCTGAAATAAATAACAAGTGCCAAAATCATGGACTGAAACTAAATGCCAAGAAATTCATTATTGTATCCTTTTGGAAGTCGTCTACCCCAGGTGACTACCACATTGACAATACACCCTTAAGAGTTGACCAAGTTGTTCAGGATTTGGGAATTTATGTGGACAGTGACATAACTTTTGACCAACATGTGGCTATTGTTGCAACTAAGTCCGTCTATTACACAGCTTATGAACAAGAGATTATGTCTAGATCTAGGGAAGTCATTGTCTCCCTTTACTCAACCCACTCATTGAATATAATGCTCCTTTTGGCATGTACCTGTCCAGACACATGCAATAACTGAAATACCCACAGAGATACCTTATTAAAAGGATACAAGGGGGCAGGTATATCTTGCAGAGAATACCACTGCTCTGGAACAAATTCCTCCTCCACATAAAACAAAGTTCATCCCTGTCCATATTCAAGGGCAATTTGGATCTATGATTGGGAAAGAGAAAGTTACCCCCAGGACTGCCCCCTATACTACTAATGGACACAGGCAGCTCCTAAATGCTTTATCCCATGCATGGGTCCCTCAGATTATCTGTGACATGATCCCAGTTACTCTCATTCAGGATAATATATAATTATCAACCATGGAATGGGCAAGACCAGTCTCTAACCAAATGGGATAAGTTAATTTGAGCACAAAAACAGAAATTGGCTAGACTTAAAATTGCTCATAAGTGCAGCTAACCTAATACTTGCCTATGAACCTATGAACCTAGGGACTGCAACAAGAGAAAGGAATGAAGGAAAATGGAAAGAAAGATGGAAAGGAAAATATGAAATATAAAAGAATTCTCAAAATATTTGAGGAATCACAAATTCAGGCATAACTTGGAAGGAAAGGGAGCATTATGCTGGGCCAGAGGGATGTTGTTGTGAAGTTACTGGCATGGAAGTTCTGAAGAACCACAGGAGAAAAGATTGGAATAGGGTAGTTAAGGATACTGAGTGTGGGTGGTCAAAGATAAGTTTGGACATAGATTTGTAAAGACTGAGGACATGAGAAGGACATTTCAGGAGTACTATAGTAAGTGATATAAAAGAAAAACAGATACTAGATGTGACTTTGGGGAAGATCCTGGGTTATTGGAAAAAGAACTGGTAGAACTGAGCAAACAGACTGAGGAAGGGGATGTTGCAATGGTAATAAATCATATGAAGAGCAGTAAAGCAGGAGTGCCAAATGGCTTCTTAACTGATTTCTACAATGTAGTGAGACTTGACCTCAGCAAAGTGATGTCAAGGCTATTTAATGAAGCAGTGGAGGTCAATATTGGAAACTGTGACAGAGGATGTTACAGTAGTTTCCCAAAATGGAAAGCAGATTCTGAAAACTCAGTAAATTTGTGCTTCATATCTTTATGCAAGATAGATGTGAAAGTTTTGCAAGAGGTTTAACAGTGAGGCTGGTTAAAATATTAACAAAGATAGTTATGAAAGATCAAGCGAGTTTTGTGAAAAATAGGTTATAGGTGGATCATTAGAGAATGTTACTTAACTTTGTGATATGAGCTGAAAAATTAGGAAAAGGGGGAGCAGACATGGTCCTCATAAATGTCCAAAAAGCCTTTGATACGCTGATTTTTTGCATCTCACAATAAAGGAAATTGCAGGAAGGGCACAACACCTGGAGACCATTAAGGCTTTATACAAGTGTCTCATTACAAGGGTAGCGTAAATAGGAACACTTTGAAAAAGTCACCATACAAAGAGGAACTTCTCAGAGGTATATATACACTTCTGCCATGCAACTGGAAATGAAACGTACAACATTATGATATCACTCCCTACCCTAGTGCTTTGGCTTCCACCTTAACAGGAAGATAAAATCTTTATTGCCACACAATACACCATATAGATAGTATTTAGATGCCATTGGTAATTAGCTTCTTAAACACACACACACACACACACACACACACACACACACACACACACACACACACACATATGTACACTTAAAAGGCCTTTTGAAACTGAACGACAAAACCTTTTATCATGTAACATTTATATTACATATTGCCATTATGCTCCTTGATTTCATAGTGTTGCATTTTAGAATTACACTAGCGTCTAACTGCTTCATAGGTGACAGCTTGGAATTTGTGCTTATAATCTGCCCCAGGTGAGAGAAGGTGCAGAGTGCATTGATTCCTGACTCTTTCTGATTGGGAAGTGAGTGTCAGTGCTTGAAGTTCCTGATTGGTCTGGTTGTTATTCAAGGCATCTACCAGGAAAATGCTACAACAGCCCTACCGACCCTTGGATCATCAGGGACAAGACTGTGGATCACCAAACAGGCTGTGTGGCCTGCTTCTCATCTTGGGACTGGTGCTACTGTTTTACTTGAGAAATGAAGCAAAAGAGTTTTGTATCCCAGCTGAGTGAAGCTGTGGTGAGACCAGCACTACTAGCAGCCAGGCAATAGCCATTCATGCAGATCCCCTTCTTTATCACTCTTGACAAGCTAATTCTTTTTTTCAATAAGTACTGCTTGATTTGTTTCTGATTTTGGAATATCTGCCTAAATACTTCATACTTAAATTTTCAGGGACTACTTATTTGTTTCCCCTCAAGTGTGTGGCAGTTTTCCTGTAAAAGCACAACTGAAATTTCACCAATACCTAGTTGCACACAGGACAACCAGTTTGCAGTAACAAGCACTGTCCCCAGAGTTGCAAACTGGATACTCCTGACATTACTTTATATTCTCAGTCTAACTGTCTAATTGATAAAAAAGGTATGTTGCCATGGATATGAACTTTCCCACTATCTCCATTACCAGCTTGTTGGATATGGGCATCCTGCGGCAATGTAGAAATTGCTTCATGTTTACTAACAACCAGTTAATTCTCAAACAAACATATGGTATGCGAGAGCTGTATTTACACAATGTCACTGGAGGCAAGGCTCTCACATAAAAGTACTCCTAATATAAATAAGGTTGTCAGTAGTACACACACTGTACCCATCACACACAATTCAAAGCAGACATATAGACTCACATATGCTGGGGCACTTAAGTGTAACCTTCCTAAACCTAAAAGACCTCCTAGACAAAGTACACATAACAAATACACACTTTCAAAACAACACCCACATCAACATCTACAGCCACATCAGCTTATACTTCTAAGCCCATAAGACAAGCCACCACCCAATCCAACATTCTGGTCATTGGAGACTCCATCATGAGACACACTGATGTCCCTCTTATCAGTCTGAGTAAGGAGAAAGTCACAGTCAGCTGCTTATCAGGGGTTAGGATCTGCCACAATACGCACGCACTTAGGTCATTGGATCACAAGTACTAGTACGACTCAGTCACAGTCCATGTGGGTGTAAATGACCTGAGACATACCTCCCTAGACTATATGAAGAGAGACATCATGGAGGTCTCAGAATATGTACCCCAAGCTGGAATGAGCCTAGTACTGAGCAGCATTTTACCTTCTCCAAGGATGATGCTGCAATATGAACAAAAGATGACTGACTTTAGTAATCAGCTTAGTTTCTGGTGTCATACTAAGGGGGTGCAGTACTTTTCAGCATGGAAGGACATGGTCAATAGACTACGTTGCTTTGCCAGGAATGGTCTGCACCTCTCCAGTCTAGGCTTTCAAATATCAACTGAAAAATGTTCTTCCTCCAGTAGTGCCTTATTTAGGCAATGCCAAACTGAAAGTACTTCCGACAAAGCAAATCAAAACCAAGAAAATTTAAAGGTATTACTACTCAACACTAGGAGTCTAAACAAAAAACTCCACTCACTACAAGCTCTCTTCACCCTAGAGAATGCTGATGTCTGTGCGGTCACTGAGACATGGCTTAAAGCCATGGAGAGCACACTGACAGTGCAAGGTTATAATACCTTCCACACATTTAGACCAGCTACTACATAGACAGGGACTAAAGGTGGAGGTGTGTCTCAGTTTGCATCAAAAATAAATATACTTCAAGGCTAATCAAACAGGACAATGCACTTGAACTACTCCATGTTCAAATCACCATAGGCAAAATCCAATACCACTTCCTTGCAAGTTATAAACTCCCCTCTATGACCCAGGAAACCCATACCATGTAATTAAACCTATTGGAAACACTCACCATCCAACCCAATATCATATTAGTGGGTGACTTTAATTACTCCACTATTAACCAGAAATCCTATACAACACCAAATGTACAGGCACAGAGATTACTGGATTTTGTAAACATAAACTCCCTGGACCAGATTGTCAATACACCAACCAGAGATGCAACCATACTGGATCTGGTCCTCACTAATATAGGAGAGTGCTGCACATCCCCTAGTGTAATATCTGCCCAGGTAAGGTCAGACCACAAAATGGTCTCCTTTGAGGTAAAAATAAAAGCTGGACCCCTAGCTAACCCTGGAATATTCAGGAGCTACTCTAAGGTTAACTTTCTGCTATTAAGTGATAACCTGTCAAAATTTCAAGCCCTCATAAACCCTGAGAACACTGCTGCCTATGCAGAACTATTCACAAAGACCCTATGCAAGCATGTTAATAGCTGCATAGAGGCAGCTGTACCCACCAAGAAGAAGTACAGAACTAACTCAAAAACCAAGTCACCCTGGTGAAATCACAAAATAAATAGGCTGTATAACAGAAGGAATAAAATCATAGCAAAAATTAGGAGGTGCAGCATCCAGCAGGATAAAAGCACTCTCATCAAACTAAACAAACATCTTAGAGGGCAAATAAAGTATACTAAAGCCAAATATGAGGTAAATTTGGCCTCCCAGGCCAAGAGCATCCACAAGACATTCTTTAGCTATGTCCGCAACCTCAAAGGCAATACACAATTGTGTGCAGAGCTCAATTTCCATAGAAAGAGACAAGCATCTGGGATTGTGAATGTACCTGACAGTTGAGATTATAGAAGAAGCAAATTGGAAAGAACTAAAGGAGAGAAAAATAAAGCGAGTCCAGGTAAAATGTCATAGTTATCATTATCAGGTATAACTTCTTCATGGGCTAGAATCAAAATGATAAGGCAAATGCTCCCACTATTTCTGTATTTATTAAAGCATACAAGAATTTAAATTGGAAAAGGAGATTGTGAATGGATGGAGGGATGGATAAAAATGTATCCACAAGATAAAAATAAAAAGGCTCTATAGAGAATATATGGGTGGACAAGAGTATAGGGAGGGTGCAGAATATCAGACTTTAGAAGTTAGGCAGTTGATAGGGAACAAAAGACGATGGTATATAACATGTAAAGTTTGAGATGGATGAGGTGGGAAAGACACAACTGCAAAACCTCCAAAGGTTAGAAAAGGCATCACATATGGAGATGCAGAGAAAGAGTCATGAGTGTTGGAGAAAGGGCCAAAATAAATAAAAAATGAGGTAACAGGGATGCTAAGATGTTAAAGAATAAAGTTAAGTGGCCATTTTGTTGAGCAGTAGAAGTTTGGGAATATAAGGCTTTACAATATGTAGATCAGACTCTAGACAAAGAGATGAAGGAAGGTGTGACAAACTGATCATGTTTCACAAAATATGTAAACATCTTGGCTTAAAATGGGGAAATGGCTGCTATACTGGATGGTAAGTGAATGGTAGACAAGGAGAGAGAAAGAACAAGCTAGCTATGAAATGAAGTAGGTGCAGGGAGAGTGGTGTGCAAAGGATTGGTGATTGCAAGACGAAAAAGCAGGCTTAATAAAACATAAAATGTGGGACTGAAAGAGGTGAAAAACAAATTTGGGAGGTTGTGGAATAGATGGCTGATGGAGGAAGAGAGGTAGAAGAAAGATGTTGTAGCAGAGAAATTTTGGGAGGTGCTTAGGAGACTATAGCTAATGAATCAATTGTAGCCAACATAGAATCCCAGGGAAGGTATTGGGAAAATGGCTGGAGGCAGGGATGTATTTGCTGACATTGTCGTCAGACAGAAGCTGACTGTAAGTTTATGAGAAGGAAGTGCTAGACAGTGGTGGAAATGCAGAAGATGTTTAGCTTATGCTGTTCTGTGGTTTAAACAGATAACATAGGAAATGACTGCTGTTTTGCAGGGGAGTATTTGTGGTGATATCAGTAACAAGGAAAGGGAAGTAGCAATAAGAGAAGAAATTAATTTAAAGGCTGGCATAATCAAGAAGTAAATAGCCAAGAGCTGCAAGCCATTAGATGGTCTTCAGCAGGGTAAGTACGAAGTATTACATTCAAATTGTGTAAAATGGCTTAAATGGTACCAAAATGTGTTTAATGGAAAATGGAGTTTTCTTAATTGCAAATATTGTGCATTTTTTCTTTGAAAAATCAATGCAAAAAATGAACTGTTGGGGTAACCAAGAATATGGCTGCATAATGCATGAGTGCTCACTTTAGTTGCAGACAAGAAGCAGTTTAGTTTGGAGAAGGAGGGTTCAGATGGCTGTGGTGATATCCATGTGGTACTGAATGGGGTGGTGGGTCCACAGACAGCAATGAATGAGTAGAGGAGACCAAAGTACAGAAGATCAGCTAGATAAGGTGTTCGTGCATTTGATAAACCTGAAAAGTGATATTAGAGCCCTGTGGTTGGAGCTGGAAGAAGTTCTTATGCAGTCACAGGGAGCAGCAGTAACTGTGTAAGAGAAAAAGAGAGAGAGAATGGGTTGACTGGAAATGTTAGTGCAGCAAAATTAAGAGGTTATTAAAAGCTATTTATTAACATAGACTTGTTGATACCTAAACAGAAAGACATAGAGACATACAGCCATAGAGAAAATGCAGAGATTCCATCTACTTCATGGAACAAGGGCTAAAACAGACACTGGCGGATGTTCTCTATATAGACTGCCAAGCTGACTGGGATCACTATGTTGGAAAGACCAAGGGCATGACAGTTAGACCATGGCATTATTTGTTAAAGTTGTGGAGCTATATGTGCAAGCAATGTTTGTGCAGTTAGGGAGCTTTAAGAGGAGTTTTGAGATGGCAGAGTACCAAGTAAAAATTTTGGAAAAATTTCCATTTCAATGCCCCACAAGTTAGATAGCATTCATTTTAGCACTATGGAACCTGAGAATTGGGATTTTAGCTTCTACGTTTGTTTACCTAGCAACACTAAAGGTGACATAGAAAAGGAATACCTTCTTTACCATGTCACAGGAGGAAGCTATTGTGAATTACAGAGTTCATTCAAGGATTCTGTGGAAGGACATGGAATTAATGAGAGAAGTGGCTAACTGCTGGAGAATGCCAGCCACATAGAAACTGACAGCAAGCAAGACAGAAAGAGAAAGAGTGGGAGAGAGACATAGCACTGTCAAGACAGAAGGGAGGAAGAAATAAAGACTATCTTACTTAGGACTACCTTCACTGTTGTGAAGCAAGAAAAGAAAAGGCAAGAAGACATAGTAGAGAGGAAAAAGTTGATTTACTAGGGGTCTGTGATGTGTTCTGTAGAAATCTTTGACCAGACAAGGGAGGTGATGGCTGCAGTCAACTTGTAATAGACAGGTCATGTCTAAAAGACAGAAATCAGATGATAAGAGCATGGAGTGATGCAGATGATTTGGATGATTTGTCGTGTTGCAGGGTAAACTTGTGGATGAGAGGAATGTGACAGATGGCTGGGAAGAGGTAATGAGAAAGACAGAAGATTGATCAAACTAAGAGAAAGGACTAATGGAGAAGTGCAATAGGGAAGAATTAATATAGAATGGACCTGAAAGATTGAGGCTCAGAGTGAGGCACTGCAGTGTCTTGCAGGTGTACAAAACTGGGGTACCAAATTTTTTTTTCTCTGTTAGGGTCATTGTTTCTTTGTCTGATGAATGTGACAGCAGAGGTTGGCATACCAGAAATAACAGTAGGAAAAAGTCAGAAGCCAGCAGATCTGCATGTCCTGAGAGAAGTAGTGATGAAGTCACCTCCTGGAAGAGGAGGAAGGGCATGCTGGACTTGGAAATACACACTGGATGATTTTCAACAAATTTCAGTTACAGTATTGTTATTCAATGAATGAAAGGCATGTGTTCATTCTGATTTTGTAAGGGTTACTTCTTCTTCTTCTTTCTGTGGGATGGTTATGGAGGATAGTTAGGATGGAACAGGATCTTGTCGAAGATGGACTAAGCATGAAGACTTTCAGCATGACAACATACAAGAAAGCAATGGTCCTGGACTGCTACATGTGATAATTACTTCAGGAAATGACTGAAAATTCCTGTATGGAAGGAGAGAAGAAAGCATGCATGTGTAAACAAAAATGTTGGAGATTTGGGAATAAAATGAAGGGAATAGTAAAACTGAGGTAAAGTGGGCCTGTTTTAGCTGCACTGAGTGTGTTAATTTTTGTAACAGTTATGTAAATATTTGAAACATGCATGTTTGTTTTCTGCTTTGTTGAAATTTCATGTCCCATTCCTGACTGATTTATAGGAATACCTATGAGAAAGATGCAATGGTAAGGAATGGAAACTTTTCTGTAGCTATATGAACTCTAAATTTGAATTAAAGTCAAACTTGTGAAGGTCAACCTTCTGTCTTCAACTGTCCAAATGGTCAAATGTTTCCTTTTCACATTTCTCAGTGAAACCCACAATCCTGTTCTCCCCTTCCCTTGAAGAATCCATGTTCTTACTTCTCATTTTTTCAGATATTCAACAATCTTATTCAGCATTCCATGCTTCCTTCTTTTCTGCACCTCCATTTTATTTTATTCTTAGGCAAACCATTCTGTCTGCCCAAATTATACTGCACCCATATTTCCACAAACTCAAAATCTTTCCACCTTAGTCTTTGAAAAGGCTGTCTCTTCTTATTGTAATGTATCAGTACACACTTTTTATGATCATTTTATGAACAAGGGAATAATTTAATTTCATGCATAGCTCAAAACAAAATCTAGAGACTAAGATTTTTTTGATTAAAACTACAAAAATAATTATTACAATTACTCTAGAAACTTTTTTCAGTACTATGAATATGGGAGATATAAGCACTGTCAATATTATCTGATTGTTGTCAGCATTATGAAACTTTTAGTAAAGATAAGAGTATGCTCTTTGCTTGTCAATATATCCAGGTTCAACATGATCTTGATTTAACACCTTAAAAAAGGACAAAAAAATCCTGTAAACTTATACTATATCAATAGATGACAGATCATTGCTTATGTATTAAAATGGGGAACTGGGCTGGTAGGTTGGCTAGCTCTGGGCTTAGGCTGGATGTGTAGCTGGCATGGGACAGTTGGCAGGGCAAGGGGTGCAAAATGGGTGTATCAGCCATGGCACCAAACTCCCTTGCTATAGTTCTGTCAGTAGGCTACACATAATGAGGGATATCACACTGTTGAAAGGAATCTAGAGAATGCCACTCCAAAACTATGAGATGGAGCTGTTCTCGACATACCAGAATATTAGCAGATATGAGGCAAAAGAGACCTAATATGAGTGGAGAAGATCAGTTTATATATATATGTGTGATGCCTATTGTTTGCTATTAAATCGAGCATGCTACCTCTGGGTTGTTTGGTTTATTTTTCTGGAATGCTGCAGCTGTTTGTGGATTTATCTGGTATTCTCCGTAGTAGTTTTGACATTGTGGCATTGTAGACAGTTTCTTTTGTTGGTGTGTAGATATATATATATATATATATATATATATATATATATATATATATATATATATGGGTGTACTTCGCTTGATTGAAAACTCACTTCACTGAAAGTCAAATCAGTGAGACCACTTCACTGAAAGCTCACTTCACTGAAAACTCACTTGACTGAAACTCATTTTGTTGAAAGTTATAAATGGCCTTTTCACCACTGTAGTGCAATCCTGGAGTTAGTATATAAAGTAAGGAGGGTGTGGGGGGCACCACCCCCCACATTGGGGGGTGCAGGGGCGTAGCCCCTCACATATTCTAAACATTTTAAACTATACACAGTGATACTTATAAGTCTAATGAATAACTGTTTCCAGAAGAGAATATATAACCAACATATGTGGGTGGGGCTTCACCCCCTCCACACATTTCAATGTGGGGGGCTGTGCCTCTCACACCCCCCTTACTATATATACTAACTCCAGGATTGCACTACAGTGGGGAAAAGGCCATATATAACTTTCAACAAAATGAGTTTCAGTCAAGTGAGTTTTCAGTGAAGTGAGCTTTCAGTGAAGTGGTCCTAGTAACTTCATTTTCAGTGAACTGAGTTTTAAATCAAGTGAAGTACACCCATATATATATATATATATATATATATATATATATATATATATATAAAAGAGAGGGAAAGAGGTACTTTGATGACATTAGACAGAATCAATTTTTCTTTAGCTCACAAGCTGAAAAATATGGGCACACCAACAAAAAAAGCCCTTACATAGATTTCTCCACAATTCAAGTAAAAAATCCAAATATAAAGCCAACTCCTGGTCCAGCCAAGATAAATGTATTGCAGGATCCAAAAAAAACTTGTTTCTCATCAAGACTATTCCACTCCAGACCCACAATTTCAATTTCTCAAGAGCTTCACCCTCTAGGCATTTGTTGACACCCTTCCTTCCCTCTCCAAACATGAAGCCCCATCACCAACTCTGACAATGTGACAGTCTCCACACAAACTCCATCCCAGGACAATGAGCCTCCCCATGAGATACTATCAAATTTGCCATAGTTTTATACAAGAACAAATCACATAATTGGTCTTGTAATGACCCATCAACCCAACATGTATTAATTGCTCCTCTGATATTTCGCATTACTTGACTGCTTTTAAAGAAGCAGCATTACTCAGATAATCTTTACATCGCACAATGGCATTAGTAATGCTTTAAAGCCAGAATACTTAAAATATACCTTTTTACAATATTTATATCACAGATATCATTCAATACCCCAAAATGCTACACGCTAAAACCTCATCCATCTGAAAAGTAATTATGGGTTCCTTTCTTCACTGCATGCTTTTTACCACAGTGCTTCAGCTCTCTACTGAAGATTTCCATTATTTCAGCGCAATGATTTGATCAGTTTCTTCTAGCCATCTTTTATCGGTCTGCTTCACCTTATAATCCACCTGTTTTAACACTTTTACAATTTCAAATGGACAGTGCCACTTAGATAAAATATATTTTCTGGGGAAGGCACAACTACCAAGATTCTGTCACCTGGTTTAAATTCTCATCTTTAAGCATCCCTATTAAATTCTTTGTTTCTGCATTTTCTGAGCTTTTAACATGATCTCTGTCACTATGGGCATTACCAATCTTGTCTTTCCAGTAAGTTAGTGTAGTCCTTTATAACAATTTTGAATGGTGCTTTCTTCTCTTCCCAGTTTTCTTTCAATATCAAGTAAATTTCTTGAAGGTCTGTGATACAAGGGTTTAAATGGTGTGAACCCCAATGATGGCTGTAACACTGCTCTTATTGCAAACAGCTAGTAGAGTAACAAGTGTTACCAGTTCTTACTACCTGCTCCATTTACTTTTTTCAAACATGCAATTCAATATTTTATTACCCTCTTTAGTAAACCATCAGTCTGTGGGTGGTAAACTGAAATTTTAACTGTTTAACTTGAAACTATTGGCCAATTGCTGCATACTCCTTGACATGGGAACTTTTGGGGTCTTTGTAATTGTTTGATATGTTTAGTGTGATAAATCCCAAAGGAAGCATTGTACTCAATAACTGGTCTGAGTAATACTGAGTATAAGGGAGTAATTACTTTTTTAGACCTTGATAATATTCTTTTGGCAGTTAGCTGTGTTAAATAAAAAGTTTTCCAATAACTGTTGTCATATGATGGCAAAACAAAAGACAGTTTCAACCCAGGTTCCTACATCCCAAACTGCATTTTCATTTTTATAGGTTCATAGGTTCATAGTTGGTACTAGGCTATCGGCCCTAGGGCCTATACAAGCCTAACCCTAACAATTCCCTGGATATTTCTTCACGCAGTATTTACTTCCCTGGACCCTTGTCTAGCAGGGTGACTGACGTGATCCTCGGGGTGAATTTCCTATCTCCCACCCAATCGTCAAGGTTTCTTCTAAAGAAGGCCAAGGAGGCACTCCGCTTGACATGTATGGGCAGTCTATTCCAGAGTATGGGGAGCCTCTGGGTAAGGAACTTATCCCTCCATTATGTTTTGTTCATTGTGATGACAAGGTTTAGATCCCTGGAGCGTGTGGCTCTGAGGGATTGGGATTTCTTTAAGTGGAGCATGTCCAACAGCTCAGGGTTTGACATGGCCTTCTATGCTAAGCAGAGATTGCCTCTGAGTAGACAATATGCCACAGAGTATAGCTGGAGTTTTTTTAGACGGTCAGTATAGGGCATGTGCTTTAGGCCTGTGATTATTTTAGTGAGGTATTTCTGTGGCCTTTCCAGCTGTTGCAGATGTCTTGTGAGGTACATACCAAACGGGGCATTGTACTTTATAATAGGTCTAATGAGGGATGAGTACAGTGGGACAATGACCTCCTTTTTTCTGGAAGAAAAGCCCTTAGTGATGAGGTGTGCCACATAGAAGGATGTCTTGACTCTTGTGGTGATGTGGTTATCGAAGGTGAGACCACTGTCCACCTGTTTTCCCTAAGTCTCTCACTTTTGGTGTTTAGTGTACTGCCACCTATGTGGTAATTCATGGGTACATGTTTTTTCCCAAAGGGGATAACTATACATTTCTTGGCATTAAGCTTGAGCCCATGGCTCTGGCACCAAGCATCTGTTTCTGTAAGTCCCTTTTGTAGAATATCCACATCATTTGGGGATTCAGTAATGGCTCCCAGTTTGTAGCCATCTGCGAACTTTGTTAGCCGGAGTCCCTTAGTGTTGGCCTGTACTTCTGAGAAGTAGATGCCAAACAAGAGTGGTCCCAGGACTGAACCCTGAGGTACTCCACTTGTCACTTGTCTGGAGCTGGATTTGGAGTTGGCTACATTTACAGTCTGGGTTCTGTCAGTAAGCCAGGTGGCAACCCATCGAGTGACATAGGGATTTATGCCCAGCTTAGTAAGCTTATCTATGATTCCAGAGTGGGGGATGGTGTTGAAGGCCTTGGCGAGGTCCAGATAGGCTGTGTGGACCACCTTACCCTCATCCACAGCTCTGGAGACTGATTCGAAGAAGTCAGTCAGGTTCAGGAGACAAGATCAGCCCTTCACAAACCCAAACTGGGTGGAGTCCAGTGTTTGAAGGTTGCCAATGTCTTTGTTTATAAGTTCCATGATAATGCGGTCCATGCCCTTGCAGATCAGGCTCATCAGACTGATGGGATGGTAGTTCCTGGGATCCAAGGTGGATCTCCCCTTGTGGAGTGGGATAACTACGTTCTCTATACAATATGATGTGGAGCAGTGTTGTCTATCACAAGTGATTATAGTGCACCTTTTAGCCTTCAGTTCCATTCTTAGTACACTAAGAACTTACTAGGGCACTTCATTCTGGAGAGTTTGGGTATCAGATGGTGACTTAATAACAACCATGAAGTTTACAGTAGTTTGCAAACATTAGCCAGAAGTCTTGTAATATAATTGTCTATAATTCCTAGCCAATAAAATCGTGCTAATAGTTGGGCATTAGTATTATGCATTTCCAAGTGACCTGCAACTACATGACTAGGTGCAAGTTTCATAAATAACATTCGGTAAAGTATTGATACTAGTAACTGGTGCACAATTTCTTTATTCTTACTCTCCCTGTAAAAAAGATCACTGTTCAGTTCAGAATAAGCATTAGAAGCAGGTTTTAACTTGTATTACCATTTCCTGCTTTTACATCTGTAGTCTGCCTTGCTTTCACCATGGTATCGTCTTCCCTTTGAGCTTTCTTTGACATTATTATGGCTCTCCTTTAGGTTTGATATATTTGGATCAATCTCCTAACTTGTTAGTTTCCTCTTCAGTATACACTAGTATAGGTTATTTCATATCCAATGTTCTTCTGCAACTAGTATAACTAAAAAAGTTGGATTCAGTTTTACTTTTTTTTCTCACTCACACATACCTGTTGCATAGAGTCCTTGAGTTTTCTGTTTTAAACTTAAGAAATGGGTTTAGTGCCCAATTACCTTTTGGCCCCTTTCAGTACATTAGGGAATTCATTCCTATTCACTAAAGTCTCCTCAGTAATCACCTATTCCATGGAATTCTGGACTGATAGGGATGTCATGTTCAATTTTTAAGCAAAATTTGAGTTTTACTCAGGCACTACATTTTTCAGGTCCCCTAATGTTGTTTCTTTGGATTGTACCCCTTTAGTCACAGATTCAGTCTTCTAATCATCTCCACTACCTGCTTTGTAATACTTTCAGACTGTAATGTTATAGTAAGTAACTTCCTTCCCTTAATTGGTCACTGCAAGTTACTTTGCCCATAGGAAATCTCTATACCTTTTCTTCATAAAATCAGCTTCACTGCCTGTCTCTGCTTCTCTCTATGAAGTGCCACTTAAGTGTCGTTCTTCTTTCAAGTCTGTTCTTGCATTGTTGCTACATTTTTGTGTTGGTAACTGTTTTGTCCTAAGCATAGAACCTTTCATTATGATGTTCATCATATTGATCACTGCTGCAGTAGCCTTAGCTATATGGGTAATATTCTGTCCAGGATATAACAGCCAGCCAGCTGCCAAAGCTTCAGGGTATCTCCCACACACACAAACTGTCAGGCAAGCTTAGCTGACTAAAAGACACGTTTGTGTGTGAAGCCCTTCAGACCTTTACTGCTGCCAAATACTATACTCCTCTGAGGCTTTTGGGGATCAGGGGTCAGCTTGTGAGTTCCTTAACTGGGGAGGTAAGTTCTCTTTGGAGGAAAACATTTCCATTTTCTTAATTCTGTTTATGTTTTATTACTTTCTTCTTCAGAAAAGTAATTTTAAAACTAGGACTGTTGTATTTTAATGGACTGTCTCGAAACTGTAATGTACTTTTAAATGGAGCCCTCAGTTTAAAAGTGGTGGAAAGTAACTGAAAACATTTTTTCTGTAAAGATTTTACTTTTTTGGGGCTGGCATAGTGTTTTAAAGTGCTTTTTATTGTGCTTTTCTGTCAGAAAAGTAACTTTTCTGGACTGGTTGTGGTAATTGCTGCTTGCCTTCCCCAGGAAAGAGGCACTGTTTTCTATTTGACCATGGAACAGACTACCAGCCACATAAAGAAAAAAATAGGCAAACAGCCTTTGCCGCCATAGCAATCTAGCAATTTGCCTGAGTCACAGGTGGGCGACTCTGCTTTGGTCATTAGTTGTACCTCAGATCACTCATCGTTTATCCTAGATTCCTCTGGTGTAGCACCTACAGCCACTATGGACCAGGAGTTAGCAATGTCCTCTGCAGCTGTTGGGATCCCCTCAAGTGAGTAAAGGAGAGACAAGCTTGTCAGTCCTGGGAGAGGGAACGGGGAATGTTTCCCAGTTGTGTCAGAATGCTGTCACAATCCCTGCAGATGCAGCTACTGCCGTTAGTAATACGGCTGGAAAATCAAGTGTGTATCTACTTCTCAAATTTTCTTTGCATAGGACATGTTTACCTGGACTGTCTCAGGGTTTATTTCAGGATATTGATCCTTCTTGTAACGCAGTATCTGTTAAAATAAAGACGGATTCCTCTTTTCCTGAAGAGATTCACAATTCAGAATCTGAACAGGAAGATGCAGCGGCAGATACAGTTTTTTTTCCTAAGATTTCTGATTCAGACTCAGAAGAGAGCTCAGTTTCTGATTCTCCCTGTGAGGGTTTCTCTTGCTCTGAAACTACTGCTATAATGTGCCACAGCTCTCAGTGAGAGAACACTGAGGTTTCACAGTCCTTCAGAAAATACTATAAACTGTTACAAAAGGATTTTCCAGAACCAACACCCATTCCACCTTTCTGTCTGTTTTAGATGATGTCTGTTACTGCCTGCCATTTTCCTGAGAGTCAGCCAGCTGTCCCTAAAAAGGCAAATAGGATATTTAAAGTCTTTTAAATTTTTGTACAGTATTCCCAAACCAGACCCAGCAGCAATAACTTTAGTTCCCACTGCTGCTAAGCACTTAGTTAATTCCAGTCCTACTATTTCTGATAAGGAAGGGAAATGATTGATAGGTATGGGAAAAGTGGATACTTTTGCAATTTTGATTTTCAGTATTCTGGATTGTCAGGCTCATATGTTAAAGTTAGTTCTGACTAATTGTGAAAGTATGATGAATGTTTTATCTGCAGTTTCTTCCTGTGAGGAAAAATCTGCTTCAAATAATTTAGTTTCTTCTATTGCATAGGTCACTACTCATTATTTACAGCATGTGTATGACTCTGTTTATACTTCTTCCAGGGCTATGACCACTGGTACTGTTTTGAAGAGGTTTGCATAGCTGTATTTTCAGACCCTCTCAGATGATGTTAAAAATTAAAAAAAAGACTTTAAATTATAACTTGGATAGAGATTTAATGTTTGGCCCCTCTGCTGCAGAGGTGATCAAAAATTGTGATGAAAGCAGCAAGCTGATCCAGGAAATCTCTAATATTGTAAGCCCTCCTTTTTCCAGACTGTCTAAGGGATTTTTCTATTTCCTCATCCAGTTTTGACAAAAAAAAAAAAAAACAGAGTAAACAGTCTCTACTAAATATAGGTAAACAGACACTTAAGAAGAAATGGTAAGGGGGTTCTAAAATGAAGTCTCAAGCCTCTCAGAGCCAAGGACAGTTAAACAAGTCTGAATAACTATTCAAGAGACTTTATGACCCATACACACTGGCCCCTTTTTTTCTTCTAGAAATTCTGAATTTCCACTTTCTCTTTGGCAACAGGTTGTTTTAGGCAAATGGCTTCTGAAAAACATTCATTAAGGTTTCAGATGGCAGTGAAAGGAAATTCATCCTTTCCAGGGGACAATTCCTCATCCTCCAGATTAGACTTTTTTGTTTCCACCAGTTCTTCCTCACATGCTGCCCAAGGAGTGATAGAACCAGTTCCTCTTTCTCAGGTGGGAAGGATTTGTATTCAATGATATTCCTAGTGCCAAAGGAAAAAATGTATGAAGACTAGTTCTGGATCTTTCTTTCCTAAACCTGTTTGTGTCAGTGCCCAAATTTCAAATTATGTTAATTCGCAGCATGTTGCCTCTTCTTCCTCTTTTAAGTTTCCTGGCAACACTAGACTTAAAAGATGCTTATCATTCCCTTCCAAGACTTCAGACAGTTCTTAAGGTTTTGGAAGTCTGCATGACATTATTAGTTCTCTGCCTTAACCTTTGGACTATCCACTGCACCAGGAGTGTTTAGCTTCAGTTATAGCTTATTGCAGGCTACAGCTTATCCACATTTTCCATATTAATATGACTTTCTTATCTTTGTAGAGTCTTTTTCCAAATGTGAGGAATCTCTCTCTCTGTTGGGTGACAGATGTCTCTTACACAAGCTGGGATTTCAAGAGAACATTCAAAAGTATTTCTTGGTTCTGTCATACAAGATAGCATTCCAGGGATTTTGACTAGACACCTGAATTCAAAGAGTTTTTTCTTCTACAGGAAAAACAGATCTTTATCTAGATTTAATTCTAAGGTTTTCCACTCAGACTTCAGTCACTGTGAGAGAATACCTCAGGATTTAGGGTTTCATAGCATCTATGATTTTCATGATACCCCTGGCTAGACTCCACATGACAAAGATACAGTGGTATCTGAACTTTCTTTAGACCCAGCATGAACACCCTTTATCTTTTCAAATACCAGTCCTGTGGTTTGCCAGAAGAGAAATAATTTGGTGGAAACAACAGATATCCTTAAATCCAAGTCTTCCTTTCTACTTCCCTGTTGCAAAGCAGTCAATCACCACAGATGCTTCAAACTTTGCTTGGGGAGCAGTCTCAGGAGGGATAAAGTAAAGGTATGAGACACCAAGGACAGCAACAAGTACAGGTATCCTACATTCTGCCAAAGCAAAACTGTGTGGCAGACAAGCTAAGCAGGACCAGAACAGAACCTCACAAATGGAAACTAGATCAGAGGGGTCTTAAAAGACTTGATCCATCTGTGCAGAGATCTACAAATAGAACCACACTGTAGTTCCCTTAACAGCTTCTAGGCTGTCTTATTTTCCTTTATTCCAATCTGATATGCTAAGTCTATCTGAAGCATGGTCCCATATCATTCTGATGTAATACTACATTTATCCAGTTGGTTTCTTCCTTCTTAATTATATCTTTCTGTTGCAAATCATTTGAATCGTTCCCTTCTTCACGTAAATTCCAGAGGACTTTAAAATATGAAAATTGTTCTCAGTAATAATGTAGTTGGTTAGCTCAGGTGTTAATTTTGCAGGACGTATTATTTTCAATGTTATAGCCTATAACTACACAGATGGAATGGGGTGTTCATTCTTGTCTTGGTAATAATAAATTGCACCTACCTTCTACTTGTTATTAAATTTATGCTTGGATATATAAGGACTTTAGCAATAGTAACCATGGATTCTGAATCTGGAAAACCTTGTAGTTCTTTGCCTTCCAAAATGGCATGTATATCACTAATTTAGTCATTTTACAATGACAGAATGCAGATTTGATAGTTTTAGCATAAATCTTATTAGATTCTATGGGCATTTTTCATCAAACATTTGCACATCCCTAGCAGTAACACTATATCCTTTAATAACATAAATTCTCACTGTATGGCCTTTAGTCACATTGTATTTAAGGAAATGCTGACTTTGCACACTCAATATTTCTGTCAGAGTACTCTCTGGGGAAATGTTAAAGTCTGCCAGCTCATTACACTCCCAAAACATATGTCACCAGTTACCTCTTACTTCCTAATAGCACTTCCAACATTTACCATCTACCTGAGGAAATATCTACACAATTTTCTAGACTTTATTGTGTATTTGGAAGCCATACATATGCCCTCCGATTGTTTCATTGTAAATTGCTTATCCAGTCTCTCTTCCCAATCCTGTCTAATCTTTTCTAAATGATTCCTACAGTTATGTGCAGTATTTTATATGCCCTACTAATTATCCCTTTTGTAACAGCAGCTTCTGTTCTATATACAATTAAAAACTCTACCAGAGCAGGTTTTTATTTTATGATTCTCCTATCCCTTTCTCCTGCCTTTACTCAGATATCAATCTCTGCTAGGGAAAGCAGTCTCTAGCCTGCAGTCCAAATGTCTTGTTGGCTTCTTCCCATTTTCTTACCTTTCCTTTTCTATATATTTGCTCCCAATAACTTGGTTCCTTTGCCAGTTTTCTCCAGTAAATTCCAGCCCTCTCTTGCTGTTCTCTGAACCCCTGATTGCAGTCATCCCTATAAAAATCTCCTTTCTCCGTTCTAATTTTGCCTTAGTTCTTAAAATACCTTCTCCTACTTTATGAATATTATATTATGTATGACTGCTGTTATTCTCCTTAAGGATCTGCATCCAAAAAGTCCCACTTTTTCATTATTTCTTGAATTTCCCCCTGCTTCGTCATCATCCCTTTCTATTTTTAATTATTGTTGTTTGCCTGTTTTATGTATATGAGCCTTAACTTTGTAGCTCTAAAATACTCCTCCAACCCAGGTAATCCAAATTAATCTAACATTATCCCACTTGACCCTTGCCTGTTTCCCCTCCCAGATAAAATCCTTCAACTCTTTATTAATTACCATCCACAATTTCTTGTCTGGTTGATAAAAAATACCTGACCCTTATGTAAAACAAAAGGGGCTAAAAAGATTTTCACTGCTTGCATTTTGCTATCCATATCCATAAACAAGAACTCCCAGTTTCTCAGTTTTTGTATTATCTTTTGTCTCTTCCAATATATCCTTAATAATTACATCTTAGTAAATGAATGGGAAAATGCAAAACTACGTCAGGCATGGCTGCCTATCCCTTATGGACAAGGGAGAAATTAGCTGAGTGTACCAGTGAGACTGCAGCTAGGCTTCAATTGGTTTAAATGGTTTAAATCATTTACTGTATAATATCTACCTAAAAATCTATGAATCCATGAGTAGTGTCACACAGCTTCTGTGTTGGCTTACGCACATGCACAAGCACAATACACTGTTTTGGTTGAGGAAGCTATAGCTATAACAGGACCATATACAAAAGGATAAAAGATTGTATGATTTTGACTGTGAAGGATATTAGCAAAGCCACTAATGTATTGGACAGTATTGCAGTGATGCTGTAATATCATTACAATTACTTTCCAACAGTGCTTTTTATGGGTCTATATTAAAATCGCGAAACCTCACTTATGAGAATACGGAAACGTCGACACATATATAGCGAACCGCAAAAACACTGAACGGCTGAAGTGCGAAATTCAAAATATCAAATCATCATAGTTGGCCAACCCCACCACCCGCTACATACTACCTACCTAAACAAAATAAATAATCCACACTTCGCCATATCCACACTTCACCCATATATCCCATATCCTAATCAAACATTCACTACACACAAATGTATCTAACTATAAACAAACAACAACCGACTACAGGAAAAGTATAATTTACGTTATAAATTCAGCTACACAACTATATTACTATACATACACTTAACATAACCCTACTTCTAACCCTAAAGTAAAGGTTGCATGTATTACTATGTATGCACTTACCTTAACATCCGCACCCTAACCCTAAGGTCCATAACTACTGCACACTTACATTAGGGAGCTATACCAGATAAGGGCCAACTATGACGATTCGACATTTCAAATTTCGCGCTTCAGGATGTTTTGTGTTTTCGAGGTTTGCTATATATATGTTGACATTTCCGTATTCGCATAAGTGAGGTTTCGCAATTTTAATATAGACCCCTTTTCATCAATGCACTTAGTAAAGAGTCTCTTGGTAATTGAGGTGATGGTGCTTCTGCTAGGTGAAGTGAAGCACTGATTGGCTGTTTTAAAAGCCAATGAAATTCACATCAATTTGTAAGTTTGTATTACTGTACTCATTTGCAATTTGATGATCTTCAACTGTGCTATGTAGAGCATACCATGCCAGTGTTAAAAAAACTATGACTTACTATGTCACTATTATATTGAATTCAATGTTGTTCATCCTTACACCTTAGAGCATCCCATGGCAGTATTAAATCAAATGGAAAACACTACAAAAAAACAGCCATTCAACCTAAGATATACAAAGTCAATATTAAAGTGAGTCCAATTCTTTCTGGCTGCGCAGTATAATCTAAAGAACTACAAAGTCAATCACACAACCAAATACATACCATACCAGTATTAAATTGAATCTAGTATGGTTCAGCCACAAAATGTAGAGCATCCTGTGGAATTAATTAACTGATTTTAAAATGCTGCAATTTCAGGACTGCAATATGAAGCGTGCTATGCCTGTATTAAAGTAAATTCGTCAATGCCAAGTTGCACAGCACAGAGCATTCCATGGCAAAATTAAAGTACTTTAAATGCAGCTGTGGAAAATAGGACATCCTATGTCTGTGCAAAATTCAATCACATAAAGTTCAGTCATGCAATATTACAGCACCTTGTTAATATGTAACTCGGTGCATTTCACTATAGTTGTACACCAGGTCTGTGGTGTAGAGGAATGAAGCTCTGTTTACACCCCAGACAATCCATGTTTGATTAGTGAACTAGTACTGAAGTAGCAGGATGGAAAACAGTAAGGTGGGTCAGGTACAAGTGTTCTGGGATGTGCACACTCTCACAGGACAAAAGACCCCAGCCCACCTTAGCAATACTTGCTAACCCCAGCACTGCTCCTACCCCTAACCCTATGCCTTACTTAAAAAAAAAATAAATTGCTGTTGCACTACCACTAATCAGACAAATTAGAGTCTATTGCTATGGAGGGTTTCAGTGTAAAGATCATAAAAGAAAATTATTGTTGTTGGTAAAACACATATCAGCCCAATGATTACCATCCCTTATTATGCAGTTTTCAGGCCCAACTTTTCCATACAAGTGATCTTTACTGTGTTAGATGCGTTGAGTGCTCAATAGAATGATTCTTCACTGTATCATGTTGAATATTTTGCATTTGATTTTGTGATTTTGCAATTAATCACATTACATCCATATATGCGTGTGTGTGTGTGTGTGTGTGTGTGTGTGTGTGTGTGTGTGTGTGTGTGTGTGTGTGTGTGTGTGTGTGTGTGCGCGTGTGTGTCTGTCCGTATATCTATACCTATATGTTTCTCTCTCTCTCTCTCTATATATATATATATATATATATATATATATATATATATATGTGTGTGTGTGTGTGTGTGTGTGTGTGTGTGTGTGTGTAGCCCTATGGTGAAAGCGCTTACCTGTTTCTGAAGTGCTGAAAGTTTTTTGCTTCAATAAAACAGCTTTATGTTATGCTCTGATCATTTTTACATGGTCCTGTGTTGCCTTGGATTGGTCTGCTGCTACTTTGTCTTATTTCACATTGGAATACTTTTATTCTGCAGAACATTTACTCTCTTGGGACTCTTCTTGGAATATTAAAGCAATGCTTTCTGTTTCTGCCCTACTAGCAGACTGCCAAGCAAACCAGCAAGCTGAATTGTTGTCAATGCCTTCAGCTTCACACTTGTATGGAAAAGTTGGGCCTGAAAACTGCATAATAAGGGATGGTAATCATTGGGCTGATATGTGTTTTACCAACAAAAGATTGGTATCTCTAGGTAAAGAAAAGTTAAAACATATTCATACTGAATTATTTATGAGGGAATTTGACCTCATGGCTTTAGTAAGGTTTAAATAGCAACAAACATTACTATGTGAATTATCCAATCTGGAATAGGTGCACATTATTAAAACATTTAATAACAATCACCTACTTCTCCTTTCACAATTTTCACTGATAAAATGTTTATATATGTTTAACTGAGGGACACATGTGAATAGAGGTTTGAGGTACAAGGTGGAAAAAAACATTTTTCTGCATAGGATTTGGGGTTGTGTTAAAAGCAGAGAAATGAGGGATAATATTATTAATTGTGTTATGTAGGCAATGATGCATTACTTACTGAACAGAAGAGATGTTCGCTTTTGGCGCTTTTACCTTTAATGGGCTTCTTAACAGACCAAATTACGTTAATTTGGATTTGAGTGTTAATCACTATTTGGCTGGCCATAACTTAGAAGTTTTGAAAGCATGTTACAAAGAAATCGATCAATAATTTCATATTATTATTTGAAAGAATTTTTATGGACATACAGTAACACTGATAATACTTGTCTGGAATTATTAAATATTTTCAGCTGCTTGTGCAACAATACTGGTTAAGATTATTAGGAACCATTCTCTGTTTTTAGTAGCCGTCTATTGTTTGTTTAACAACATTTGACCAATAATTGTGTTAATGGTGGCATGCATTTTTTACCATGTTTTATGAGAAAATCAATAAATGTATTTGTGGTTAAAATAAGATAAAATAATAAAAC
The DNA here is from genome assembly GCF_019279795.1 of Protopterus annectens. Taxonomy (NCBI): domain Eukaryota; kingdom Metazoa; phylum Chordata; order Ceratodontiformes; family Protopteridae; genus Protopterus; species Protopterus annectens. Next base: position 1,367,852,183 of record NC_056728.1, on the reverse strand, counting down.
AGCAAGTATATGCTGTGTTGTTTCTTTATAAAAGCAAAATTTATTACACTGTTAACCATGTATAAGCTTGTTTATATAAAATGCACTAACATAATTCTTTAGTCATAAATAACAGTACATTTTCAGTGGTGCATGTTTGGTAAGAAAGGTAAACCCAGTATATTCAACATGACAACTTCATTACATTCATCATTTAATCATTATAATCATCACCAAATAAACTGTATGACTTCATGTAAAACAAGTTGTGCTTTGAATAATATTAATTCAGAATAAATATGTGATTTTGTGGTTCATCAGTCTTAGAAGCATGTATTATTACTATATGTTTATCAGTCATGCTAACTGTAACATGTTTTGGAGACACAGGGTGGAATTCATAAGTGGCTTATGATATTCAGGAGAAGAGTTGCAATGTTTATAAGGTACAATGTGACAAGTTACAGTATAGAGACATGCTACATCCAGCAGCTGCTACACTATTATTATATTATTATTATTATAATGGGTGGTGCAGTGGTTAGTGTTGCCACCTCAAAGCAAGAAGATTCTCTGGTATGAATCTCGGCTGGGGTGCCTTCCGTGCAGAGACTACATGTCCTCACTGCATTTGTGTGGGTTTCCTGCGGGTGCTCTGATTTCTTCCAACATTCCAAAGACATGCATCTGGAGTGTTTCTCACCAGGCCTCCACTGAAAATGGGCTCTGTCCCAGTTGGACTTTCCTGGTAAACAAATGTTAAATAAATAAAGATTGTACTGCCCCTTGCATCATATAGTGCATCTGTAGTGGTTGGTGTACAAATGGTCTGTCTGCCAGTTTAGATGATTTCCCCATATAATTCATGAAGGAACAGGAATCAGAGAATGGGCTAGCTGAATGCCAAGGTATTTACTAGTCTTCCTTGTAGTGGTAGGTTTTAAAATAAGTTGTCTACAAGAGTCTTTAACAATGGGCAGAGTGCCCTAGGATGCAAGAATTCAATGTCATGTGACTGGAGCAGTACGTTAATGGCTGTCATTTACCCCTGTTATATCTACAATAAGTGTAAAATGTACTCCAGGGGTTCTGTATCTCTGGACAGCAATTATACTGCATAATATAAATATACAACCTCAGTGGTGTGATTTGACAGCATAATCAGCCTGATTCTTGAAGTGCTACGTTAGGAATTTAGTAAGAAAATAATTCCATGGGTGAAGGCTCTATCAGTTGCTAATTGCGTTTAGAATATGAGACACACATTGTTCTGAATGACTGGAGAGGTGGATGCTACTGTGTCATCCATTTGTAGTTCAAATCCTTGAGGCAGAATCATAAACTATACTATGAGGACTTTGTCATAAATCTAATCTATCCATTCATAATCTGTTACTTAGCTAACAGGGTGGTGTACAAAGTCAAAGACTTCCTTCACATTGCCAGCAACTACAGACTATGATCAAAAGAACTCTAAAATTATGTCTATATAAATGATTTCAACAGGCTCTTGTCAAGTGCATGAACTGTCAATTGTTCAAGCACTGTGAATACTAGCAAAACAGTTTGAAAATAAATTTGCATGTAGGAGAGCATGACAGAGAGGGAGCTGGGAATTTGCCCTTTCCCCATTGTAGTGTGCTCTCGGAGTTGGTATAAATAAGTTGATAAAGATGCTGCAGGGGGGCATAGGGCTATAAGGGGCATTGTTCCCCCTGCAAAAAAAAAGTTTTCGTTTTTAACTGCTTTAATTTTTAATAATTCTATGTGTTTTTCAATGTTTTTTGGTTGAACTTTTGATATTTTGATCACTCAACATAGACTCATTTCCACATATGTATCTGGAGCATTAAGTTTGCTATCCATGAATCTCAAAGACATTTATATACTATGTGCTGCTGTTATCATATTATATGCTCAGGAAACTAAGCAACCATACAGGCATAAGAATTATTTAACAATATTGCAAAATCTGTGATATAGCAATGGGAGAGAGCATTGAGCTTGTGGTAGCAAGATGTCAAACATATAATACTCGCACAAACAATGTTACTTAAAGGATTCAAAGCAAGACATGTACAGTTTGGAGACTGGTCTTACAACTAATATTTGTTTAAACTTCCATAACCTTAAAAAGAATAGTCAAGATTCCTTAAGGATACCAAAAGTAGCATAAACTGCACACTTGCTTGTCCTGCGCAGAGCCATGAACATTTGCAGTAGACTGTAGTAAAAGATTATAATAAAATCACAGCAGGAAAAATGGTGACATCTTTAAGTGTCACAAAATTCTAGTTATTCAATAATCATTCTAAATGGTCAAGACATTTTTAAATAACTCCATTACATAATTGCAGTTAGTCCCTAGGTTACATATGGCTTTCTCACTTCATATATGTTCACTTGCTTGAGCTTCTATGTGGATAAATTAGCCTGGTCATGGGTAAACTCTTCATGAGCCATAGGTCATTGTGGTAAATAGTCTAATTCTGTTATACCTGCATTCTTGAAATCTGTCACAATGATCCTCCATCAAACTTTACAAAAGTCATTGAGCCTTCACTATATATCAAAAAAGTACTTTGAGTTTCCCATGAAAAATGTATACTGCACTCTACCAAAGTGGAGTAATGCCATAAACAAGCCACACACCCACATACTTTGCAAAAACCAAAATGTGACTGTGTACATTATGCTTTTACTATTGATTTGCAACAATGCACATATTAATTTAATGTTATCTTTCTGCATTTATCTTTGTCCTAAAACTGAATGCTGACTAGCAAATGGTTAATAAATGATATTTTCTGATTTTTCTGACTTACTTCAGCCTCTCCTTGAAGTAGGCCTAGGCCATACAAACAGAAGTTGACCTCCCCATTTGAAAACGATTGTGCCATACAGATAATTCATCCTAACCGCTCTACTTGAAAATAATTTCTCATACTTCAAGTATTTTGCATTTTCAGTTATTAGTAAGCTTTACTTGAACATTATATAAAATACCCTAAGTATTTTGACCTCCACAAGCATGAAAGTATAAAGCTTATTGCTGTTTCAAATGTAATGAATGTATAAAGGCTGGAAACAAGCCAATTACTAGTGATGACACTATTACCTTGACTCGTCCCTGAGACAAGTTCCTCTGTTTATTGGTTTTATAAAACTTTCAAACAGAGCTGAGATTATTCTGCATTAGTAATGTTTTTGTGTGTGTAACAAAAGGATAGTCTCAATCCCATTATTTAGTCTGTACAGACTATGCTTCCATGATAAGCAAATTGAATTCCCTTTGTGCTTCATCTTACTACATTCCTTGTTCTTTCCATTTCTGTACTGTCTCCGTATCCTTTGCAACCAAGGTGATTCTGCTTCTCACAATCAACGTCCCTTTCCCTCCAGCTGGTACCTATCAGCTGGCCCAGTTTTGTTCCTTTTGGAGATCCTGTATTGCCTTTAGTCTCTTTTACTTTTCTAATTACAGTTTTTGCAATGTGCTGCCATTATGAGCAGAATATTGAAGAAGGATCACTGTGTGTCTAATGACACTAACAAGTAAAACAAAATGTAAATGTATTTATTAATATTTAAAATTTGGGAGAGCAGTGGGGTAGAGGGTGCACAGCAGGAAGAAGGTTGTATGAGTTTTAACAAATGCTTGGCTGCTTTCTTTGTCAATGATTGTAAAGAAAAGGAAAGCACCTGTTTAAAACAGGGATCTTCAGCAGGGAGTTGTGAGCTGATCATTTTCAGAATTTAGTAATGGAGGATTAATCAGCTTCATCCTGAAGTAAAACTCTTGCTGAGGAAGAGGCATAGACTACAGTAGAGAGGTGAGGTATTGCTGAGTGAGTACTTGCAACAAGTTGTCTGCATCATTATGATGGCGCTGAAGACCATTCTTCCACTAAGTGGTTGGAGTCCTCACATTGCATTCTTGTAAGTACAGGTGAGGGAACTGTCTGCATTTGCTAACACTCATCCCATTTTTCCCCATCCTGTTTGCTATAGTCAAAGTATCACTCATAATTGTAAATAAAACAAAAACTTGTCTTCGTGTTCACAGTTTTAATGTTATTGTAACTACCTTGTGCTAATTCCTGTTTTTTTACCATTGTAACTTTTATTATCGCAATGTTTTATTATTGCAACATTTTATGAAACTTTACTGCAACTTTGGAGCTTTTGTCCTCAGACCTTTGCTGAAAAGGGGTTATTATGCCCAGTCAGATCTTCCCAGTAAACAAAAGTGAAATAAAATAAAATAAATCTAATGTCTGCAACTCCTTTTCCTGTAATTGGAAATGGGTTATTCTTACAGAATGCTTTCACTCCCCTGCTCTAATAAACTACGTCCTTGATCATTGTCAAGTTATTATGTGTTTAAGACATGGATGTCGAGAATTTCCCCTCAAGAGTGGAGCAAAGTGAAGCTTGAGAGACGAATCTTGATATCCAGGATGGAAACACACAACAACTGAGCTGTGATCAGACTGACTCAGTCATAATTCTCGGCAATGCATTGCGCTTTATCTGCATCACATACTATCAGCTACAGAAAAAAGTGTTGGAGTGTAAGCTGTTTTATAGATCTGAAAGCTGTAAAACACATAATTCTGTCAAACAGAAGAAAGGCATAAGGAAAGTGTCCACCTGAGGAATGAATAGCTTGAAAAACCCTTGGCTTTGCCACATTTTTTTTGAATGTGTGACAGCAAAATGCCTAACAACTTTTAAAGCTGTTTCTCAGTCCTGCTCTCTGGTGGCTTCGGTGATTGGCAGTGGACACTGATATACTCTACTGAGAGACTGGAGCTTCACTGTGCTGAGAGATGCTTAACATAATGTTGTTATGCACCTTCCTTACTTTAGGGAAAGTACTTAAAAAAGTTATTTTTTCACACATTTGGAGTGTAATTCCAGCACTCTCTGCATTACAAGTCACTTGAACATGCTTATACAAGCACATAGAAGAATTTCCAATGCAAAGACTAATGCCATCTTCAGAGTTTGCACTTAAATATAAAGTGAAGATATGGAGGGATAACACTGGTCAGTTTCCTGTGCACAGTTTGCATCAAGCCATGTAAATATCTGATGATAGCTTTGTGGTCATACATATATTTCTATATATGTAAGAAACAATGCTCTTAACTTTATTTCTTCTGTCTGTTTGTAATACATCTGCCATTTAGTTTATTAATTCCCTGCAATGGTAAGTCTCAGTGTGAAATAACATAAACATCGATTAGCTACAATCTGTAACCTGTAAAGAAGCAGTTTGTGTAATAACATCCTTATTTTATTGTAGGTTTTGGTTATTAAAACACTGCATAACTTTTCTTTTAAGTAATCAAATATCTGTCTGCGTTTTACAAGCCAAAGAGCATTCTACCAAATTTAGACAGTGAACCAATGACTACAGATGGAACTGTGCCAGTTGACAGAATTGGCCGAGTATGCTAATTCCAAGTTTGATGGCTAAAGCTTGAAATGACCTGATTTAGCTCAACTCGTCTGTACTTTACAACTCATAAAACTTTTTTGTTATTGCATTTCACATGCTGTGAATTGAACTGGGGCACAGCAGACCTCTTATACGATATGGACAGTACCTAGCAATATTAAAATAAGAAATTATAGTAACCAAGGTTTATACCAACACAGAAGTATTTAAGAACAGAAGTATAATTTAATAACATCTAATTAATGCAAATATTTCTCATCTGTCACATATTGGTTTTATTATCTAGATGTCTTTTCAGGTTATTTTGCTACAAAAGACAGTACACAGCTGTCTTTTTGAAAACTCAATGCATAAAAATAAAATTCTGAATTGTACTTGCCTGCACTCAGAGTGGCCACATGGCTTTCTTGTCAGACTCAACAAAACTGATTTTTGCAAAAATCAAAAGTAATCTTTTATCATAAAGTCAGCAAATAATACTGTCACTGAAATTGTAATTCACAGTAAACTTATAGGTATTATAATAGATGACAATCTCAAGTATGACAAGCACTTACTAAATACCATTAAATCTATGCATCAGTAAATAGGCTCCCTTTGTAAGATCAATGGATTCCTTGCAGACACTGCAAGAAAAACTCTAGCCACCACTTTCTTACTGCCAACTCTCTTATACACCACTCCTATCCTAAAGAAAGAAACTTGCCTCCTGCTACAATAAAGTAGCTAAATTTGCCACCTATCTCCCTCATAGGACCCACCATTGTCATAGCTTGAAGCAATTAAACTGGCTTGAACTGCACAAATACCTAACATATTCACAAGTAACTACAGCACGCAAACTCATTCATCATCCAGAAAAATGCCTTGCACTACAAAACTTATTACTGCCCTACTGTTTAGCAAGGGACCTCCGTTCTAGTAACAAAATTGTACTACTCACAAGCAAATCAAACAATGTTGCAGGAGACTCGTTCTACTCCCAATACATTGCTAAACTCTGGAATAGTATCCCAACACAAATACAACTCTCCAACAAACTTAATAGTTTTAAACCACTGTTTAAACAACATCTTACCCAGTCCTGGCTCTGCACATGCTCATCACAAGGTTAAGACTTTGTGCTTACCATACAATGCTCTCCAAATACTCTCCTTAAACAGAATACTCTCAACTTCTTACTGAAATAACAAAACGATTTTTACACATAACTGCTGCCTGTATAATCCATAAAGTTGCACATGGGCTTTCTCTTTAGTAACGTCTACTCTAGAATGTGTAAATGTAACTACCGTATGTGTACAAATTTAAATAGAAATGTAACTACTCTGTGTTTAACTGGCAAATGTAATTACCCTGTGATAAACTAGAACTAAGTATAATGCAATTTAAACAAATAGAGTTTTTCCCCCAGACCTCTGCTGAAAATGGGTAGTACCCAATCAAACTTTCCCAGTAAACAAAGAGAAATAAATAAGCTGCTCTGGGTCTTTGGGAAACTAAATGCAAGCTGCAGTTTGTCATAATTTTCCAGAAAAAGTTGTATGTCGAGCATTGTCGACTAAATATTACCCATTGAGTACACAGCTGCTCAGTGTAAATCTTCACACTGCTCTGTACTTATTTCCGTGTTTGGTTACCTGGGTAGAACACCGATACACATGAACCTTTTCCAGACACAGCCCAGGTGTACTGTCTAGTTAAGTGACTTGCTCAGAGTCACACAGTCAGCAAACAGAGGGTGAGAGAATCAAACTCTGGATCACATGATTCGCTTGATAATTTTGCTAAAAGGACAATAACCAAACATTCATATGGAGCTATTGATATTATCTGTTGGAACAACAAGTGATTGTTTAACACAAAGCCCTAAATGGTGGTACCCAGGTACACACTGGGCGGCAGCCCAAGAAAAAATGTCCCATTAAAGAGATTATTCATCAAAAAAGGGACACATTCATGAAGTTACATTCTATGTTAATGCCAGCAAGACTCTATACCGACTGCTGTTTATTTGCTTATGAAATATGTTACTGTCTAAGTGAGGTGTGCATGTTTGTATTGTGTTCATGTGGACCCCCCCCCCTTTCTGTGCTTGCTTTTCTCCTGACTCACAAATGCATGCTGATCAATATGAGGTGCTACTCTAAATCTCTGCTATTCACCATATACACTTGTGAAGGTGAATTAGTTAATAAACTGGTATCCTGTGCATGATATATTCTGTCTTATCCTCAGTACTGCTAGGACAGACTATAGCTTACCTCAGCCCAGAACTAGACTGAGTGGTTATTCATAATGAATGGATAGATGCATGAATGGATGGATGGCTAAAAGATAAGTAGATACTTTGGGCATGCTTTTGCTTTTATATTTTTGTATAGTGTTACACTGTATATTATTTACAACTATTTTAGACTAGACGTTGACAACAGATCCCCAGAAAAATGACCCTTCAAGAAGTATGCCTAATACAATTAGTGATCATAACCCTGTTTTCATCACAGGGACACATACTAAAAATTGCAAAACATCCAATATTAAACAGTCAGAAATGCAATCAAATTTGATAAGGGAATGTATCTTATCTATCTTTATGCACAGTAAGTGGGAATCATTGAAAACATGGTCTTTAGATGGTAAAGTAACTCACTGCAACAAAATCTTCCTCTATATTAAACTCCTCTGCAAGACAGCCTTATGCACAGGCCAATTACACAACTGTTGAGGGTGTCATACTTGGAAGTCGTTTCTTTCTGATTTATTTATTTTTAGAGCAATAGAGTATGTAATTTCTTTGCTGTAAAAAATAAATAAAACGCAGTGCCCTGCACCAACAAAATGTGCCTACTCCACAGCAGGATGGGTGCCCCCGCTGGGGGGAGGGGGGCTCTGCTTGCAGAGACCTTGCAATGTTCAAATGGGAGGCATGAGGTCTGTGAGCTGAAAGTTTGCATCATTACGATGATTTTGTTTCTAATAAAGTTGTCACTAATGTCTGGCTTTACTGATGGGGATTCAGGACACTGCAGAATTCTAGCCAGTGAGAGCAATGGTGAGACCAGACAAGGCAGAACAAGCAGTGAGGTAAATATTATTATTGTTATTATTATTTTTTCAAACAAGAAACATCTTTTTAAACAAGAAACATCTTTATTAAATTATCTCTTATGACATAAGCAACCATATATTTATATAAATTAAAACAAACCATATTGACATGCAAACATTATACATTGGTTATAATCTAGCCAGTCAATGTCAGTCAACTATTACATAAATTGCTCATTCAATTCCTACCTTTCCTTAAACTTCATTCCCCCTCCAAAACATTATTCTGTATGTATAGTTCTGACAATTTCCCTTTGTTCTATTTGATTTGCTCCTACCCTTTTCTAAAGATCCCCAGTTCCAGTTGTTTTATCTCTGTTACTATATTCACTACTACTAGTACAGTTGGTTTAGACTTTGATTTCCATTTTCTAGTAAAATGTTTTTTTGCCAGCCGCCAGAACTCAACTCAGCAAGGCCTTACTATGCCTAGACAATTCTGATTCTGTATTATAGGCTAAAAAATAAATTTCCTTAGTGATATCAATTTGCTCACCCAGTATTTCTGATAAAGTTGGCTGCAGGGAATTTTCCAAACTCTGCCAATTTATTACCTAAAGAAATATGTTCCCAGTAACCTCTTTCTTCCCCGTCACATGTCCAACATTTGCAATCTACCTGAGGATAAATTCTGTGGAGTCTGCTTGGGGTAAAATACCTATGCAAACATTTTCAAGCAACGATCCTAAATCATCAACACTTTGTTGTATATTTGGCAGCTATATATATATATATATATATATATATATATATATATATATATATATATATATCCTCCCATTGTATCTCTCTGGGTTGCGTATCCAGTCCTTTCTAGCCTCCCCTAATTGATTGTTATAGTTATCATGCAATAGTTAAGCAATAACCCACGTCTGGGTGTGGGTAATGTTGGATTTACCCATGGTTGATGAGGTTTGGTCATGAGGGTGAAGCCCGAGTGACCAAACAAAGACAACCGTGGGTAAATCCAGCATTACCCACACCCAAACATGGGTTATTGCTATTATACAATGACATTATTTAAGAAAAAAAACTACTTACTTTTCTTAAATAATGTCTTTGTATAAGGGCGGCGTGCTGCCTTCCACCGCTAGACATCTCCTAGTTGCTTTAGCTGATGTACTGCGCATGTGTTTGGAACTTGCGTTCCTATGCATATGCAGTACATCAGTGCTTGGGGAAAGCAAGCAACAGAGAAAAAAAGATCTCTGTTACTTCATTTTTTTTTTTTGTTTTTTTAATTTAGGAAAACAGTTTGGGGCAGTTAGGAGAGAGACTGAATAGAGGAAATACAAGGGAAATCAGGTACGTGTCTTTAATTTTAAATAACGTACCTGATTTTCCTTCCTTTTTAAACAACTAGAAAAATAAAAACTGACAGAATATATCAATGGAAAAAGGTCCGGGCATATTCTCAGATTTATAGTACATCCAAAAAGTAATGATCCAGCACAAAGGAGGATAAAAATATTTGGTTTTATTGTGGCAACTCCATCATGCAAACCGGTTTCGGCTAAAACATAAGCCTTCTTCAGTGCAACAGAAAATTCAGTCAGAGCACATCCTAGTGTCTGCTTATATATCACAAAATTTAAAGAGATATACACCCAGTATACAAATCAAATAGAACCACCAAAACAAAGTTTAACTTAATTCATTTAGACCGGGTCTGAATAGAGCTCCCAGCCTGGTAATCCAAGAGGACTCCATATTGTCTAATATTTCATGCCAGCCTGCTTTGGAGGTTCTGTACATCTGAATTTTGTCAATTATTGTGAACTTAAAATTAGCAGTTTTGTGTGTAATAGTGTGTCTATATAGAGCATTGGAAACTCAGTTGTTTCTAATCTCACTTAGATGTTCACTTATGCGGTGTCTAAAGGGTCTGGATGTTTGTCCTACATAGAAAGAAGAGCACGTGCATGTGGCTAAATAAATTACCCAGTCACTGCTGCAGTTCCCAAAAATTTTTATCTGATACACTTTAGAAGTGTTAGAACTAGTAAATTCTTTACTTTTGAAAATATGTTTACATGCACTGCAGTGACCACAAGGAACGCAGCCTACCAACGAGTCACCAAATAATGTTTTCTGCATTGGGCTGGGTGGGTTATATCTTTTGTAATGTGTGAAGTGTGAATTGATTGTTCTACCCCTGCAGTAAGAAAAAGCACATCTATCTGGTAGTATCCCATTAAGATGTTCATGTGCCCGCAAAATATCCCAATAATTGTTGATAATATCCCTAAATTTAGATGTGTTACTACCAAATGTAGTGACTAGTCTGATAGGTTGGGATGTCTGTGTATTATGTCCAGTTATTCCATGTTGATATTCCAAAAGATGTGATCTTGGAATGTCATTAACCTGGGTTACAGTTTGGGTAATGCGATGTTAATTGTATCCTCTGTTTATCAGCCTGTTTGCAAGATCTTGTTGACACTTCTGTTGGGATTCTTCCGAAGAGCAAATCCGCTTGATGCATAAAAATTGAGACTTGGGTATGTTGTAGATGATATGGCGTGGATGATGACTGGAAGCATGAAGTAGTGCATTATATTTTGGGAATTTTCTGTGTACCCGAGTATCCAATGTATGATCCTCCTGTCGAGTGACTAAGACATCCAAAAAAATAATTTCTTGATGTTCAATGGTTACAGTAAACTGAATATCCCATCTATTGCTGTTAAGGTATCTGACAAATTCATGTACCAGTGTCGCATCACCCCGCCATACCAACAATCGTACAGGCAGCGTCTCCAAATATCCAACTCATCCAAAAAAATGTTATTGTTGCTGTCATAGATAAATTGTTCCTCGGAAAACACCATGAACAAGTCTGCATAAATGGGAGCAAATGATGCTCCCATGGCTGTGCCTCTAACCTGCAGTAGGACTGGCCCTCAAAGTAGAAAATGTTCTTAGTTAGGACATATTCAGTTAACTTGACAAGGAAATTGTTGAAACCAGGAGTGTATAATTGAGATTTATCTAACCAATATTTGATAGCTTGTAGACCAGCACCATGTGGTATGCTGGTATAAAGGTAGGTGACATCTAGACTACAAAGAAACCAGTCAGATTCCAATTGTATATCGCGAACGATGTTCAAAAATTCAGTAGTGTCTTTTAATCTGGATCTGACCAGGGGTAATCATGGTTTTAAATAATATGTCAAAAAAGCTGACAGTGGTTCATTGAGGGACCCCTTACCAGAAACAATTGGTCTACCTGGTGGGCATGTTGGATGTTTGTGTATCTTGAGGAGTAAATATAAGTACTGGGGAATAGGGTCTGAAACCTTAAGTTGTTTGCATGTATGTTGGTTAATGATGCCCTCTTCCATGGCTAGGTCAAGAAATGAATCGATATGTTTTTAAAAACTGGGTGTAGGATCCACCACCATGTGTATGTAAAACCGAGCATCAGATAGTTGTTTATGTGCTTCCGCCTGGTACATCTCCCAATCCATTATTACAATGCCACCTCCCTTGACAGCTGGTAGAATAACTATGTTTTGATTGGAACGAAGTTCCTTCAGTGCTTGCTGTTCCTGTTTGGTTAGATTATGTTGAATAGGCTGGTAACCCTGGGAAAAATGTAGATCTTTGAGGACACATTCCTTGAATATGGCTACATGTTTATCCATGGGAGGTTGAAAATCAGATCTCCCAAAATGAAACCCAGTAGATCTTTGAGAAGTATCTGAATTTGAAAAAAATATTTTCAGGTTAATAAGTCTGCAGAAATCATTCAGTTCATTGACCAAAACATGTTCTGGAACAAACGATGTAGGTACAAAATTAAGACCCTTATTCAATAGTTATTGTGTACAGATGACAAGTCGTATGAAGAGATGTTGTGTACATTAATTATTGACTCACAATCTTCCGTAATAGTTGTTGTAAATTCTCTGTGCTTCTTTCTGTGTTTTCTCCTCCCTCTCCATTTTTTGGGCCTAAAGGGTCTAAGGGTTGTTTATGTTTAGCCACTGGAGATTCTTGGTTGGAAGGGCAGTCAAAATCAGTGGCAGAAGATGTTTCATCTTCTGATGTCCCACGTTGTGACTGCGTGTTTTTTCTAGGTATGGATCTTGGTCTTTTTCTTCTATTCATACCTCTATGACTGGGGTCCGAAAATCTAACACTTTTTTGAATAACAAAGGGTTTCCCTTTCTCATAATCAGCCATATCTCTTTGAAACTTCTGAGTTTTCTTTTTGATTAACTGTTCCTCTAGCATAGCTAAGTCCTTGGCCAAATTAGTCAAATGATTGTTATAAAAACATTCAGACTCAAAAGCCTTGGCCTCTTGACAATTAGCATTGATTTCTAAAGTCTGAGTATCTATCATTTTTTCATAATAAGCGATGAGAGTACCTACAAATAACATTGAAGCTTGGTGTTGTGTTTGTGCCCAATCTGTAGAAAGTTGGTCATCAATAACACCCACTAATGGTTGGATGCTGATTCTTATTCCTCTAGGCATAATGTTACTCAGTTTATAGGCTTTAAACAACTTCAGATGCCAAATATTGGCTCTTAAAGTTCTCATATTTCTAGTTATTTTTTGAAATAATACACCACACAGATGTTTTTGCTCCACCATATCAATATTGGAATTACCAGAACTTGGTGGGTTTAAGACAAAAACGTCCAAATTGTCCTTATCTGCAGATAAGCCTTGTAAAATACCTGTGAGGTCCATAGTGCCAAGTGAAGCAGCACCGTAAACCAATGTTATTTCTTATATTTCTTGTGTCAACAAATATACACACACCACTACGTATATAAACAAAATATTTAACCTCTATATATACATATATATATATATATATATATATATATATATATATATATATATATATATATATATATATATATATATATATACATGGTGATATGCGACTTCAGGAAACAAACCGCGGAATCTTAACAATGAAAAGGCGAAGAAGAAGTAGTGAAGAAGAGGTGGACGGACGGGACCCAGAAGATCGAGGGGACCGAAAGACGACCGACCCGATGAAAAGTTAAGTGAATGTGAGGGATGCGAAATGGGAAAAGGGTGGTTTTGGATGGGGAATGTGTTTTGTTTGTTGATTGTGGTGGTAGAACCATATACATATATATATATATATATATACATATATATATATATATATATATATATATATACATATATATATATATATATATATGGTTCCCTATTAGAAGCCTGAAACACTATAAGCCTGAAAGTCAAAATCCTGAAAACTATAGACTGAAAATGCAAAATCTCGAAAGTGCAAAATCCTGAAAGTCAAAATCCTGAAAACACAAATAATGCTAATATGTCACTATAAAGACACTAATATCTACCAACTGACCCTGACCCTAACCCTAACCCTAAGGTCCGTCACTATCGCACACTCACCTGACCCGCCCTAACCCTAACTCACTTAAACCGCCCCTAACCCCAATATTTGTCACTATTGCATACATGCCTAACCTGCGCCCTAACCCTAACTCACTTAAACCGCCCCAACCCTAACATAAAACCAACCGCACACTTACCTGGACCCAACGCATGACCTAACACCACAGGGCTAACAATAGCAAAGCCACAATGACGTCAGTATGTCCATTTTGTGTTTTCAGGATTTTGACTTTCAGGATTTTGCACTTTCGAGATTTTGCATTTTCAGTCTATAGTTTTCAGGATTTTGACTTTCAGGCTTATAGTGTTTCAGGCTTCTAATAGGGAACCATATATATATATATGTATATATATAAAGTGTGTGTCTATTTAATTGTTCTCATATAACTGTTAGGAGCCTGGGTCCTTATAACGTGTTCACAAGATTATTAAAAAACTATTAGGATGCCAGTGTCAAACCTGTTGATCATACAAATGTTAGTCATAACACTCCGAGAGAAGCTCGAAAACCCCAATTCAACAAAAATATATATTGTGTGAGGGATAAACGTCCCTGTGTGAGTAGCTGACCTTCGTCTCAACTACTAATATATAAAAAAAAAAAATGGGAAAAAATGTTTTCAGTAGAGCTTGAACAACCCAAGTATTTATATTGATTTTTGTTATTGGTAATCAAATTTCCAGCCGACCTTCGACTCAGCCCAATTTCACGCAATGCTCATATAAATATGATAAATGAATTATGAACTTGTGACCGACGTTCGTCTTGGCCACATATGCCATATATCGACAGGTTTATAAATAGTATTTCTGCTTATATGAATGAGCTTCCTCTCCGTGTATGGAGAGACCACACCTAAACTTGGTCATGTGTCATATATAGTTGCACAAAAAAATTTTTGAATAATCATGAAAGTAATTGCCAGCGTGGTCTTAAGATCAGTAATCTATCGTGTTATTGATAGCATATGGTGACCTAAAGGATTCAAAAAGGCATTCAGTGTTTTATAATTAAGTATAGAACACATATATAAGTGTATCAACACCCCAAACTATTGGTCATTAAGTGTTGCTGGACCCATGCACCAGGGATACATCAAACCTCAGACTACTAAGAAGTCAAATAATGTCCTGCTAACTAGTTATTGGATCCACATATTTTCATGATACTGCATGTGGCCTTATAGTTATGAATATCAACACTCTTATCTGGCTGATATATGAGTGCACAACCCATATGTAAGTCATAAAACAGCACACTGAATATTAATCACAACATACTATCACATACATATATATATCATACAAAAAATAGTGAATGCAAAAAAACATGCATCAATAAAAAGTTCGATAAATGTCACTTCTTCTATGGGGAATATGTTAGAAAAATGTAACAATTGTCCCTTCTTCTGGAAAAGCTTGAAAAATAGTCAAAATCACATTCAAAATTAAGTTTGTGACTCCAAATGGTGTGGTTAATCTGGCGTTTGATGTTAACTAGCAAGATAACTTCCTTCCCGGCTCGTATCACTGATGCCCCAATGTATATACATCCAGTAAGCTAGTAGCGTTCATGTCCCAATAGCTGTTCCATATATTTTGGAAACAAACAAACCAGATGAAATCCGTAATGAAAGATAATGGTTTATATATATGAATCATGCCCAAAATAAGTACTCATGGCACATAAAAAGAAGTTATGTTCTTACCATAACGTTCCATGTGGAGTGTTCATCTCGCCTTTGTTCTTACACACGGGTTCGGAGCCGATCCTCGGCTCCGAGTCGGCCGCATAGAAAAGCTCTGCATCTGAGAGAAGCTCGAGACCAGGCTATATCCCACAATCCTCCCTGCCATTACTCAGATCTAGTTTGCAAGCAAACCAGACTAACAATAACCCTGAGGTGCTAAGGCTACATACTGCCACAAAAGAAAAAATTTAGAGACACCATCTCACTGGCAAATCAACTAAGGGTAACGAAACATACCCGGAAGAGGTAAAGACATGTGGACCAGACTCTAGTCCTACTCGTTCTTCCAAACACGTGAGGGAGGGAAGGGGGGGAATGTAAGAACAAAGGCGAGATGAACACTCCACATGGAACGTTATGGTAAGAACATAACTTCTTTATGTGAGAGTGTTCAATCTCGCCGTTTGTTCTTACACACGGGTAGCGTCCCTAGCTCCGTCACCCTGAGTGACTCATGGAAGAACGTTCCTGAGCACAGTGGAACCAAAAGATGTCCTGTCTTTGGAGGCTTTGTCAACCCTATAATGAGTGATGAAAGTATGTGGTTTAGACCACGTGGCTGCTGCACAAATCGTGTCCAAAGGCAGGCGAGCTGCATGCGCCAAGGAAGTGGAGACGGACCTAGTAGAATGGCCTTTTGGTTTGGTGGGTAAGGCATAATTTGACTTAGAATACACAAAGGCTATACAATCAGTAAGCCATTTAGAAAGCGTACGTTTTGTAACTGCCATGCCCTTTTTATTGTCTGCAAATGCAACAAAAAGTTGATCTGTTTTTCTGTAGTCTTTAGTCCTGTCTAAATAAAATCTGAGTTGTCTGTGGACATCTAACTTGTGCAACATATATTCCAACTTGCTGGTATGGTTCTTGAAGAAAGTAGGGAGTTCAATGGACTGATTAATATTTATGACAGAACATACTTTAGGAAGAAAGGACGGATTTGTTCGTAAAAAAACTCTATCTGGGTGAAAATTGAAGTAAGGCGGTTTAATTGACAGTGCTTGCAGCTCTGACACTCTCCGAGCTGAAGTAACTGCTACAAGAAAAAGAGTCTTCCACGACAGAAACTTCAGGGGGCAAGAAGAGGCTGGTTCGAAAGGTGGTAACATTAGTTGTGACAACAACAAATTTAAATTCCATGGGAATAAAGGGTCTCTGACGGGAGGTCGAAGATGGAAGGAACCTTTCATAAAAGCTTTACAAAGCCTGTGGGACATAATAGAAGAACTGTCCTCACCAACATGGAAGTTGGATATGACAGCCAACTGCACTCTTAATGTGGAAGTAGAGGCCCCTTCATGGAAAAGGATGGAAAGAAATTCTAGAACTTTATGTAAAGGAGCAACCAGGGGGTCCAAGTGTTGACTAGATGCCCAGTACACAAAGCATTTCCATTTATTGCTGTAGAGTTTTGTGGTGGAAGCCTTATGAGAGGCAACCAAAATGCGCTGCACTGCCGGAGAAAGTAGATCAGACCTGGCTAGGCGAGGAAGTGGGGCAGCCAAACTGCTAGTTTGAGGGATAGAAGAAACGGGTGAGGAACTCCCGACGAATGTGTCAGTAGATCTGGTACTGGGTCCAGGATCCAAGGTTCCTCTGTTTGATGGGCTCGAAGAAAGGGGAACCATATCTGTCGAGGCCAGAATGGGGCTATGAGTATAATTGTCCTTTCCAGGTTCATGGCTTTCTGGAGAAATCTGGGAATCAAGGGGATAGGTGGGAATGCATATAGGAGACCCGGGGGCCAATCGTGTATCAGTGCGTCCCTGGGGACATCCCCTGGAGGGGGCAGAAGGGCAAAATAGCTTCTGCATTTGGTATTCATCGGGGAGGCGAATAGATCGCAGCAAGGCTGGCCCCATTTGCGGAAAATTCTTTCCGCCACTTGTAGTTTGAGGGACCACTCGTGAGGTAACAGGATGGCTCTGCTCAACCTGTCCGCAATGATGTTGGATGACCCCGGGATGTGCGTTGCTATCAGAAAGCGACCCGTGGACTCTGCCCATTGCCAAATTCTCATGGCCTCTCTGCATAATGGGTAAGATCTGGTTCCCCCTTGTTTGTTTATGTACCAGACTACAGACATGTTGTCTGTCTGAACTGCTACTGTCCCTAGAGGTAGGAGGGTTTGAAAGTGTTGCAACGCCAAGAACACCGCCCTCATTTCCAGAACATTTATGTGCAGGTTGTACTCGATGCTGGACCATTCCCCTTGGACTGTTCTTCCCTGAAAAAGTCCCCCCCACCCTATCAGGGAAGCGTCCGTGGTTATAGTGGCTGTCGGATTTGATAGAACAAATGGATGACCCATAGTAAGATCCTGGCTGGACACCCACCATGAGAGGTCTCGCTTGCAAGAATCTGTTATCAGAATCTCGTACTTTAGGGGTAACTGTTGGAACGACCACTGTGTGAACAGCAGCCATTGGAGGAGCCTCATGTGCAACCTTCCCATGGGAATCGCAATCAGGGACGCTGCCATGAGTCCCAAAACTTTCAATACCAATTTGGCCGGGGCTTTCCTGCATTGCAGCAGAAGAAGAACCTGTTCCTTGAGGGATGATGCCCTTACTTGAGGGAGCTTTATCAATGTTAAATGTGTATCTAGGTCCGCTCTGATAAATGAAGTATGCTGTGAGGGCAGTAAGACAGATTTTTTGAAGTTTATGGAAATCCCTAGGTGGGAACAAAGGTTGACTGCATAGTTTCTTGCTTGTATGAGGAGACGCTCGGTGGTGGCGGTGAGGAGCCAGTCGTCCAGATAGGGAAACACCTGGAATCCTAGACATCTCAAGTGAGACGCTACCACTGCCATGCATTTGGTGAATACCCTGGGGGTTGAGGTGAGCCCAAAGGGCAGGGCTCGAAATTGAAAATGACTGGCTCCCAGCCGGAAGCGCAGGTGATCTCTGGACGTTCTGGCCATCTTGATGTGGTAGTACGCGTCCTTGAGATCTATCGAGCACATCCAGTTGTCCTTCTGTAAAAATGGAAGGATCGATTGAAGCGTGACCATCCGGAACTTTTCCTTCTTCACGAAGGTATTGAGATTGCTGAGATCCAAAATGGGTCTCCAGTCCCCTGTCTTTTGAACTAAAAGAACCTTGAGTAAGTTCGGATCCTTTTGGTCCGCGGGACTGGCTGAATGACTCTTTTTGAGCAGCTTTGAAATTTCCATTGCTGCTTGGCCTCGCAGACGGGGTGGCACATCTGGAGACCTTCTTTGTTGGGGTGGAGTTGACATAAGGGGTATTTTGTATCCTCTGGTTACAATGCTTTTTACCCAGGAGTCTGAGGTGAGAGTTTGCCAGGCCTGTGGGTATAAAGCCAAGTGACCCCCGACTGCCTCCAGAGCAGGACAGTCGGGCCCCCATTCAGGAGTGCTGGAAAGGCTTACCAGGGATAGTATCCCTGTCGCCTTGGTTCTGCGGACCCCTTCTGCCGCCGGGGCGGTGTCTTCCATGTCTGCCCCCCCCTCTGCCTTTGGGGGGGGGGGTTCACTCTGTGTGGCCTGGAAAGATCCCTGAGTTCTATGGAACCACATTTTTCCGCCTCATTGCCCTTTGGGGCACGGTCTGGATGGAATGGAAAAACGGACTCCGACAGCAGACAGAGTCTTTCCTTCCTGCTCACACCGAGTTAATGTCTCTTTCACTTTGGGCCCAAAAAGAGTGGCACCATCAAATGGGGCATTGGCGAAAGACTTGAAGGCTTCCGCAAAAGAGCACAGCCGCATCCAGGATTGTCTTAGTAGAGCAATCGCTGAAGCTGCGGCCCTACTCGACCCTTCAGCCACATACGAGATGAGCCTCATGGATGAGTTCACTACGGAGGTAAGGGTGTTAAGTTGTGCTGTCACCTTATCTGAAACAGCAGCATCTGTGTTACCCTGGAGGGTATCTCTCAGCTCCTTAATGAGATCCCTCTGTAGTCGTGTAAAATGTGTCAAATAGTTTAGCGAATGCATGGAAAAAGTCGCTGAACTAAAAATGCGCTTCCCGTATCTGTCCATAGTCCTAGAATCCTTATTAGGAGGATGAGCAGAAGAGGAAGACTCCGACATCTCCTTTTTAGTAGCTGCGGCCACCACCATAGCGTCAACGGGGACTCCTTTTGTGAGATAGGTCTTATCCTGGGGAGCAGTAATAAATTTACTTGGTTTTCGAGGGACCGGTTCCACTGTGTCCGGTGTCTCCCACGCCCTTCGAGCAATCAAATCCATTAACTCATCGAAGGGCGGAGTAACCCAGGAGGTAGAAGGTTGAGCACCAAATGCCTTCAGCAACACCGACTCGTCCTCAGTGGGGGATAGGGACTGCCAATCACCCCTCTGTTTTAATATCTCCAAGATGTCCACAAATGAGACATCCTCGGAAGGGGATTTTGGGGACCCCTCTGACTCATCCAAGTCAGTGTCAGTAGTTAGAGATTCCTGTGAGGAGTCTAAGTGCCTCCTCTTGCACAATCTTTTCCTCGGGACCTCATCGGAGGGGGATTCCGGTGAGGCCTCCGAGGAACAGGGGGCATCCTCTAGGGATGGCTGAGACAATGGTGCTCCACGCTTTGGATGTGTCATGGGAACAGAAACAGAGAGCGGCTCCTTAAGGGAGGGAGAAGACGCGTCCGATGTAGTGGTTGTCTGTGTAGACAAAACCTTCCTCATAAGGTCAAAAACCCCCGAACCTCGGGTCGAGGACTCCCCCGGTTCCAAAGAACATGGAAGAATCTGAGACACGGGGCCCATGGGTCTTGACCCCGAGGACGGAGCCGAGCCGATCTGTGCCGAGGCCCCGAGAGGGAGAGTCGGAACCGAAAGGTCGGTACGACTCTCGGTCCCGGAACCAAGGAGAGATCGTCGACTCTGCGACTCACCTATCAGTTCTGATGGAGTCGAGGTAAATGGTGTCGATCGTGCAATGGACAGTTTCGGCACAGAGGGCTCCACTATCATCGGCTCATCCTCTTCCGGCTCCGAAGACTGGATGGGTCTCGAAGGAGGACCTGTTGGAGATAAAGGAAGGCCTTCTAGTTTCGACACCAGCTAGGAGAAAACTGCAATCAATTTGGAAAGGGCCGTGTTCTCCATAAGTTTCTGTATGACACGATCCACATCAGTATCAGATAATGGTCTGGAAGATCGTGTCGAAGGGGCCGAAGATGGCACCGACCGAAGAATAGACGGTGGCGGTAGTTCCGACACCGGTTCCAAGACCTGGGGCTCAGTGAGAGACAAACGTTCGACGCTCGGCCCCGAAGTCCGTGGAACCAGCGAACGAAGTCTAGAAGATGTACTCAGAGCCGATGACATGGGCTCCAACATCTTCGACCCCTTTGAAGACTTAGAAGCCTGGTCAGACTTGTCCAAGGCCTCTTGAAAGGCAGGCTTAAGAAGCCCCCTATCAATAAGTTTCCTGCGTCTATCTGTCATGACCCTCCCACTGAAGGAATGGCAAATAGAGCAATCCTCTTGCAAGTGGAGAGGGCCAAGACAGTAGACGCAGGAAGTGTGGTTGTCAGTGATGGACATTTTCTGTCCACACTGACACCTTTTGAAACCAGACTTGGCTTTTTCAGACATAACTTAAAGAAGAGGTAATTAAAGTTTACTAGTTTAAGTTTAAAATAATTTATAGTTAAGTAAGGGTAGGCCCCAAAGGGAAACCTATAAAAAACTAACTATAATATACACACAAACACACTATAGTATAGAAATATAAAATATCCACAAAAAACTATAGGAGAATAATAACTTTTGAAAGAAGAAAAAGAAGAAAAAAGACTATCTTATCTGTTCTAACAACTAAATCTCTGGTCCGAGCTCTCTGTAGCGATGTGACCTGTTGCAGCGGCAAACTAGATCTGAGTAATGGCAGGGAGGATTGTGGGATATAGCCTGGTCTCGAGCTTCTCTTAGATGCAGAGCTTTTCTATGCGGCCGACTCGGAGCCGAGGATCGGCTCCGAACCCGTGTGTAAGAACAAACGGCGAGATTGAACACTCTCACATATCACAAATAATGGATGCATATCCACAATGTGATCTGTACAGAATACCAATAAATCGAATACGGTATTTCGCCAATATAATAATTCAGTCCCACTTTCATTTGAAGGTTCATGAACATAAAGATATACGACATTCACAAAAAACATGTAACACAGACCCCAGCTTGAAGGCCCAGGCCTAGTCCTGCACAATGAAGCTAACAGCAACAGTCTCACCTTTAGTAAACTGCCAAAATTGAGACGTTTAGTTAAAAACGCAGTTATGTTTCCAAATTTCAATAGTATCCACTGAATGCGAGACAATACGACCCTGATGTGTCCAAACTGCTAGGTCCAGCATCCAAATGATCAAGCACACGTTAGTGACACATTATTGACAGAGATCCAGTGCCCATGAATTATATAACAAAAAATGAAAAAGTACCAATAACAACCGAAGTGTTGAAAAAGTCGATAAGCAGACAATGATGTTGTAGAGCCACTGATTATGCTGCCATTCCTCCCAGGCATCTTCAGCGTGTGAGAGAGTCAAACAATAACGAACCAAGCCCACGCAGGGTAGACCAAGTGCACGGATCAAACCAAGAACAATTATACATCCAAAAAGTAATGATCCAGCACAAAGGAGGATAAAAATATTTGGCTTTTATTGTGGCAACTCCATCATGCAAACCGGTTTCAGCCAAAACATAAGCCTTCTTCAGTGCAACAGAAAATTCAGTTCGAGCACATCCTAGTGTCTGCTTATATATCACAAAATTTAAAGAGATATATACCCGGTATACAAATCAAATAGAACCACCAAAACAAAGTTTAACTTAATTCATTTAGACCAGGTCTGAATAGAGCTCCCAGCCTGGTAATCCAAGAGGACTCCATATTGTCTAATATTTCATGCCAGCCTGCTTTGGAGCAGTAAACATTGCATTACCCAAACTGTAACCCAGGTTAATGACATTCTAAGATCACATCTTTTGGAATATCAACATGGAATAACTGGACATAATACACAGACATCCCAACCTATCAGACTAGCCACTACATTCGGTAGTAACACATCTAAATTTAGGGATATCATCAACAATCATTGGGATATTTTGCAGGCACATGAACATCTTAATGGGATACTACCAGCATAGATGTGCTTTTTCTTACCGCAGGGGTAGAACAATCAATTCACACTTCACACATTACAAAAGATATAACCCACCCATCCTAATGCAGAAAACATTAGTTGGCGACTCGTTAGTAGGCTGTGTTCCTTGTGGTCACTGCAGTGCATGTATACATATTTTAAAAAGTAAAGAATTTACTAGTTCTAACACTTCTAAAGTGTATCAGATAAAATTTTTTGGGAACTGCAGCAGTGACTAGGTAATTTATTTAGCCACATGCACGTGCTCTTCTTTCTATCTAGGACAAACATCCAGACCCTTTAGACACCGCATAAGTGAACATCTAACCAAGATTAGAAACAACAGAGTTTCCAATGCTTTATATAAACACACTATTGCACACAAAACTGCTAATTTTAAGTTCACAATAATTGACAAAATTCAGATGTACAGAACCTCCAAAGCAGGCTGGCATGAAATATTAGAAGATATGGAGTCCTTTTGGATTACCAGGCTGGGAGCTCTATTCAGACCTGGTCTAAATGAATTAAGTTAAACTTTGTTTTGGTGGTTCTATTTGATTTGTATACTGGGTATATATCTCTTTAAATTTTGTGATATATATAAACAGACACTAGGATGTGCTCTAACTGAATTTTCTGTTGCACTGAAGAAAGCTTATGTTTTAGCCGAAACCGGTTTGCATGATGGAGTTGCCACAATAAAAGCCAAATATTTTTATCCTCCTTTGTGCTGGATCATTACTTTTTGGATGTACTATTGTTCTTGGTTTGATCCATGCACTTGGTCTACCCTGCGTGGGCTTGGTTCGTTCCTATATTCTCAGATTTACAACGGGCACACTGGTTGAGCTGGTGAATCAGCGGGCTCGTTTTAGAATATTAATGGCTAGTCATTGTATAATTTATATGTTCTAATCATTATCCCTTTTTAACAGCAGTTTCTGTTCTATATTCTACTAAAAACTCTATCAGTGCTGATCTTTTGCTAGGGATCCTCGTACTTCTTTCTCTTTGCCCATACTCTGATATCAGTCCTTGATAGGGAAGGCAATCTCTAGGTAAGTATTATTTTTTTCTGTGATGCTGGCAATAATCAACCAGATATTTTCCGTAATATTTATGGCAGGCTTTATGATATTTGTGGAGTAATGTGTAATACTTTAATGTGTGGAGATATGGCAAGTTAATTTGTCCATGTGGAAAGAAACTAGCAGACGTAAAACTTATTATGAGGCCATCTGACCTCATAGCTATAACTGTTGGGTAGGGCTGGACTTATATTTCAACTGTTTCTGATTTTGGCTCAAAAATGTGTTCTGTCCTAGTAAAACTGGTAATTTGGGGAGAATAAGTAGTGGATTATACCTAATATATAATATTAATAATTAGAGTTATATACTTAATTTCCTTCAGAAAAATGCAGACTATTTCACATTTTTTTTTAATTTTGCCAACTCCTCTTGTTAACAGTACTATTATTTTTTTAAAAAAGTGGCCCTGCTTATTTGGTCATGCAGTTCTAATACTGTTGAATCATGTAACTGGCTGGATGGAAGTAACTGATGCTGTTGTCATTTATTCAGTTTTACACAATCACTACTAGCTTTGTAGGATTAGTATGCATTTGTGAGAAGTAAGATGCACTACTTGGACCTGATATTTAAAAACAGAGTAGGTATAATTGCTGGGGTTGTCTGTAAAGGAAAGTTACTATCTGCCTACTGTTGTTTGTTTATTATTCTAGCTTTGCAGGACTAGTGTGACTTGTGTGAAGCAATATGGAATATTTTAATGAGTGGAAACTGTTTGAATCATAGGTGAAATGCATTACATGGCCGCCCTCTTTAATGACAATCTGATCTCTAAATTATGCATAGATGTGTTTATAATTGCTTAGTGGAAGCCTAGGAGGTTGTCTGGATGAAAGTAACTGACTCTCTTGTTACTTGGTCCATTTAGGCATTTTTCAAAAAAAAAAAAAAGAGAGAGTGGGATAAAATATATCACAGAATAGCCAGACTTTCAGAGCCTCTGGTCTCCACACACCAAGGCTGTATAAGTGGATTGTGACGTATGTTTAGTAGTGTCTTCTGCCTTGAACCCCACTAGTCTAAATCCAGCCTTGCTCCAAAGTGTACACAGCAGGTCACTCTAGTTTGTGAGGGAAGCTGGGGATGATGCAATTATTTCTTAACTTGTACAGGAGAAGAATATTGTTTAAAAGTAAGTTAAAAACATTATTTTAAAATGTTTTCATTTTCCTCACAATCAAACATCAAATGCATATATAGGTGGCTATCTTTTGGGGCAGAGTAAAGAAGTATTCTATTTATATATGTCTGATAGCATACATTTTCTGTTTGTTTTTCAGTGTGACATCAGATGGTAGACAGAAGGTGGCTCTCTTTTGTGGGTAGGGGGGAGGAGGCATGCTATGTGTTTCTGTATATACAGAAAGTCACTACCTTTTTTAAATTGGCGTAGGGAGACAGGTACTATTTCCAGATATGATTTATGTATCATCACAAGCATTTGTCTTATATGGTTATTGTACACTACTATTTTATTAACTTCGATAATCAAGCCTTGAGTACAACTCATTTATTCCTTGAAATAAAAAAATGCAATTTAATTTTTTTTTCTTCTTTATGATTTTTGTTCAGGTCAGCACTGAACTAAAAGATTGGAAAAATCTATAAATGTACCTCAGAGCATCTACAACCCCATGCCTTCTGGTGTCTCATGGTCCCTAAACACCCAGCTTAATTTATTTATTACAATGAGTCTTGGTCAGTTAGGGTGTGTTAAAACGATTCAAGGAAAACCAACTCTGAAAAGCAAGACTGAATTCCTTCCCTTAATAATGATTTTTGTTCAGGCAATCACTGAATGAAAACTGTTTTTAAAAAAAAGCTGTAAAATGTACCTAGGAGCATCTAGAGCCCCCATGGTTTCTGGGGCTTTGTTACCCCCAGATTCCCAGCTTAATACAATTATTTGCAACCCAGTTATTAAAGAGCAGTCTTGACAGCTGAAAATGTGTGGAATGAATGAATACATAAAGGAAAAATAAAAAGTAAGGTAAACGGTAAGAAAAAGGAACAAAAAAAATGAACTAGATGGTGTAGATAAGTTAGGATGGAGGCCACCTGGTGATATATATGTCTGAGGGGTAATGGGTGAGGGGCACCTTAGAGCCCTTTTTTATACATCATCAGTTGACCTAAAGCCAGCAGTCCTGCTCCCCTGTACCCTAACAAAGGAAAAGAGTCAAGTCAAAACCTTTACCATGACTTATACCAGATATAAAAAAATAATGCTTAAAAGGGATAATGTGGAAAAAGTAAAATTCTAAAAAAGCAACAATTTGCAACATTAGCACTAAACTTAAGAATACCATCCCAAAGGCTAAGCTGAACTACTATAGCAGTCTATAGGAAAACAACAGGAGAACTCCTAAAAGGTTTTGTCAATGCTCAATAAAATCATACATACTTATACAAATTAAAACCCCACCCTTTCACAGACAAAGCAAATTATAACACAGAATGCAGATCTAACTCATACTGCATAAATACTACTAAATCCCTTAATAAAGCCAATGCACTCAACACATCATTAAGCTAAACAGTGTCACTACTAGCCTCTCATTACAACTCTTATTACCTTGTTAAAACAACTTATTAAAAATCATAAATCTATCTCTCTAGAAGCAGACAGCTTATCATTTTTATTTCTCGAAATAGCTGCATAAGTCATTACATACCTAATATCTATATTTATAAATCTTGATTTCTCTCTGGAAGCAGTTTAACATTCTTCCCTTGCATAAAGGTGGCAAATCTCTTCAAATAGTACACTACAGACCTATACCTATCTTGTCCCTTCTATCTGGAACACTTATTTGGACAGTGACCTAACTTTTGACCAACATGTGCCCATTGTTGTAATAAAGTCCTTCTATATTGCACAGCTTATAAACAAAGGATATGTGTCCAGATCTAAGGCTGTCATTGTCTTCCTCTACTTAGCCCTCATTAGGCCAATCATTTAATATATAATGCCCTCTTTGGCATGTATCTATCCAAACACATGCAACAACTGGAAAACCCACAAAGATACCTTAGTGAAAGGATACAAGGCCTAAACAACATGTCCTACATGGACCAAATAAAAGCCCTGTCTATATACTCAGTATCCTATAGGCTGCTAAGAGGTGACCTATGTCTGGGTTCCTCTGACCAAGTAGTGATGGATTTATGGCACATCAGCAAGTCATATAGCATCAGAAATACTTGGGCTAGGGATCTAAACCTCTTCTGAAACATCAATGGAATGGTTTGGTTGGACATGTATATCTCACAAAGGGTCTATTTCCAAATTTCAAAGTTTCAAAACTTCAAATTGCTTATGGTCGAGACCATAAGATCTATGTTTTGAAACTTCAAACTATTTAAATGGAGATCACCATACAGTATGGAATGGTATATTTAAGGAATAACCGACGATGTGGTGTGGTATATTGAAGATGTACCCATGGTTGGCATGGTTTAATCATGAGGGCGAAGTCCGAGTAATTAAATAAAGCCATCCGTGGGTAAATTTCAATATACCACGACCACAGTGTCGGTTATTGCTATTATACAATGATATTACTTAAAAAAAATACTTACTTTTCTTAAATAAATTCTTTGCATAACAGTGCATTACTGTTCTTCTGCCGGTGGTGGTATACTGCTTCCTTGTGTTGATGTACTGCGCATGCATATGGGACTTGCATTCCTACGCAGACCCAGTACATCAATGCTATGAAACAGAAGCAATGGAGAAAAGAAAGTCTCCGTTGCTCCATTTTTTTCTTTTTTTTTTTTTATACCAACAGACAAACGTCTGGGCGACTGGACCTTTTTCCATTGGTATATTGTGGGATTTACAAAGGGCATGCTGGCCAATCAACATACACATTTTGGAATATTAATGGGGGCTCATTGCATAATTACTGTTTTAATTGTTTCAGTGTGAAGTTGGAGTTGGTACATTTAATTAGCAGTGGGTGTGTAGATGAAGGGAGGGCTTGTCCCCCTGCAAAAATGTAAAAAAAAAAAGATTTTTTTGTTTTTATTTTTTTTTATTTACATTTTGAAGTTTCAAAACTTTGATCTTATGGTTTTGACCACAAGAAATTTAAAGTTTTGAAACTCAGAAATTTAGAAGTAGACCCTTTACAGAGAATACCACTGTTTTGGAACAGACACCCCATCCACATAAAACAAAGTTCATCCCTGTCCATATTCAAGTGCAGCTTGGATCTATGGATGGGAAACAGAACATTTACCCCAGGACTACCCACTGTACTATTAATGGACTGACGTATCTACTAAATGCTTTATTCCATGTATGTGTCCTTTAAAATTATCAGTGATATGATCCCAGTTATGCTCATAGGGGTAATATATAAATATCGGCAATGGGATGGGTAAGACTGATCACTGACAAGTGGAATAGTTTAATTCATGCACAAAAAGGGAAAATGTTTAGGATCTTCCAAAATGGCTGCACACTGAGCAACAGCTTAATTTCAACTCTCCCAGTATGAAAACAGAAACTCAGAAAAATGTATTTATCTTTTTGGGTAAAATTCAGTAACTGGTTAGTAAGTACACTTCTTGGATGACAGAAAAAATACATTTAGAGAACCTGAAAGAAAATCAGTCACAAAAGGTGAGATGAAATTCAGATGAGTTGATAAAACAACAAAAATCAGAGGTCAAAATGAAGAAAAGGCTGGCTGAGTATGTGACTGCGCAAGAATTGATGTTTCAAAAAATAGTAGAATTAGAGGACAGAGCATGTATTGAAACCCTGAGATGTTCTGCTCTATCAGAGAAAATTCATTCAGCACACTGTAAACAACGGCGGTGGTGGTGCTGCAGTAGCATTGTCGCCTCACAATAAGAAGTTGTCTTGTTCGATTCTCAGCTCGAGTGTCTTTTGTGTGGAGACATGCGTGAATGGGTGTCCCTTCGTTGAAGGTTGTGCGGCAGGGCAGGCAACTCGGCACGTAAAAATCTACTGCCAATCATTAGCGGACCGGAGTTCCGCTGTGGCTACCCCTAACAGGGAAAAGCTGAAAGACGCAACAACAACAACACTACTAATTTTCTGAAAGCACAAATGGACTGGTATTCCGCAGTAGGAGGTGTTAACTGAAAGGGCAGGTCATGTATATGCTGCAAACCTGGCCATGAAAAAGCAGCCCAGACCTTTAATAGTAAATATGCAATCCTACAAGCAGAAAGAGCTGATTCTGACAAAACTGTGGCAGAAGAACAAAGTACTAAAAGTGGGAGACAGCAGAGTGTTTCTGGAAAATGATTACTCACTGTTCACCAGGCAGAAGATGAGTACATTTATTCCAGTAGTAATGGCATGTCAAGAAGCTGGTATGAGATTCAAGCTGCTGTATCTGGCTATTTTTCAGAATATTTTTTCTGGAGGTTCAAAGTCATTTCTTGATGCAAAACATGCTAAGGAGGAACTACAAAAGTTTGTTCAACAAAAAGTGAGCTGTCAGACAGAAGGGGATTCTGCTTCTTATTCTTCTGATAATAAAGCCCACAGAGAGAATATGCCAGCGAAATATTTTCCAGTGTTCCTAATGAAAATGCTTAAGAATCAGAAAAAAGCACAAAGGTTGACTAGAAGAATAAAGATTATGTTGAAAATTAATTTGAGAATGGATTTGGTAGATGGAGATCAACAGAAAGAAAACCCGTGATTCAGAAATTGATGAATAAATGTGGGATTACAAAGTGTTAATTACATTTGTGAAATATGATGGAAGAAGAAAACCTGGAAATATTGGATTCCAAAGCATATACCCTCCTGCATGTCATTAGTGTTTGGAAGAACATTTAGGAGAGAAGAAGTGAAAAGAAAGAGTTAACTAAGTAAAACAAAATACTGTTCTTAACAGTATCTTCATAATACATGATGTATACTGTATGCCATGAAGTAAAGCTTTTTCGTTATTTTTTCTGTGTAATAGGGATACTAAAGTAAACAGCTGCCCTATTTTGTCTTATTTCTTTCTTCTTGTTCAGTTTTAAGAAAAATAGGCACTACAATGTAAAAAGAGAAGAAAGCTTGGAAAAAGAAAAGGGCATTTCAGCATTGTGGAACATTCTGAGACGGTTTCAAGACGTTTCAAGATACAAAATGAATGAAGATAAAACAAAGATAATAGATATAAAATATGTACCCCCACACAAATTGGTTCAGCAATACCCATATTTATGGATTCATGATATAATGAAGTACTTAGGAGTATAAATTAAAAAGGATTGTGTCTAAGAATATGTGGGAATAGACTAAACTAAAGATAATACAAAAAATAAGAGACTGGAAGCTCTGTTTTATAGATATGGATAGCAAGATACAAGCAATTTAGTCCTTTTGTTTTATACACGTCAGGCATAGTTTTGTCAACCAGAGGAGAAGTTGTGGATAACAATTAATAAAGAGTTGAAGGATTTTATTGGGGAGGTGAAGAGGTCAAGAGTCAAGTTGGATAAGCTGAATCCTCCAACAGAACAAGGTGGTTTAGGATTACCTAATTTGAAAGGGTATTTCATAGTTACACTGTTAAGGCTCTTATGCACAAATAGAAAGCTGTAATTTAACATGGAAAGGGATGGTGATGAAACAGGGGAGAAAGCTCATGAAACAATGAGATAGTGGGATTTTGGATGCAGATCCTTAAGGAGAATAACAATAGCCATGCAGAATATTATATCCATAAAGTAGCAGAAAGTTTTCTAAGAACTAAGCCAACACAGGGATTCTGATGATAGGAATGACTGCAATTAGAGGTACAGAGAATAGGCAAGAGGGGGCTGGAATTTAGTTTAGAAAACTGGCAAAGGAACCAAGGTTTTAAGAGCAAATAATTAGACAGGGAATGGTAACAGAATGCAAAGAAGCCAAGAATTCATTTGGACTACAGTCTAGATATTGTCTTCCCTGTCAAGGATTGATATCAGAGTATAGGCAAACAGAAAGAAAAAGGGGGATCCTAAGTGAAAGACCAGCACTGGTAAAGTTTTTTAGTTGAATCTAGAACAGAAGCTGCTGTTAAAAAGGGTTATTTAGTATGGCATATAAAATATTGCACGATACCTATAGGAATCAATTGGTGGGGTTAGAAAGGATTGGGAAGACAGATTGGATAAGCAATTCACCAAGAAACAGTGGGAGGATATATGCATGGCTCCCAGATATGCAACAAAGTCTAGAAGATTTAGGAGCTTTACTTGGAAGTGTTTGCATAGGTATTTTTGTACACTAAGCAGACTCCAAAGAATAAAATGGGTAGATTGCAAATGTTGGAGGTGTCATGGGGAAGAAAGAGATAAATGGGAACATATTTACTGGGACTGCAATGATTTGGCAGACTTCAAAAAATCCCTGTAGACTTCTCTATCAGAAATACTGGGCGTGCAAATTGGTGTAACAATGGAAATAATTTTCTGAGTTGTGATACAGAATCAGAATTGCTTAGAGTTAGTAATTCCTTGTTGAGTTTAATTTCGGTGGCTGGCAAAAAAGCAATTACTAGAAAATGGAAATCAATGTCTAATCAAACTGTATTAGAAGTAGTGAATATAGTAACAGAGATAAAACAACTGGAGCTGGGATCTTTAGAAAAGGGTAGGAGAAAATTACATAGAAAAATTGGGAATTTTGGGAACAATACATGTAGAATAATGTTTTGCAGGAGGAATGAGGTTTAAGGGAAGGAAGGAATTGAATGAGCTATGTAATATTTGACTGACTGACAATGACTAACTAAATGATGACTGATCTATAATGTTTGCAAGTGAAAATATGTCAATATGGTTTGTTTTTATGTACATAAATGTATGATTGCCTATGCCATAAATGATAATTTAATAAAGATGCTTCTTGTTTAAAAAGGGGGGAAATTGCAAGGGCAGCTAGCATAGTACTTACCTATGAACCTATAAAAATGTGTTTACTTATAGCTGATCAACTATCTAACAGAAGAGAAATTAGTTTCCACAACACCAAAAGCATTTAGGCCAATCGACAGCACATGAACAGGATTACTAACTTTCACAAACAAAATTAATGAAAGGCAAAATCATTGTGAAATGGTTGCATTCCAATTTCTACACTATTCCAAAACATTTAATACAGTTTCACACCTCATACAATCACTTTAAACTCAATGAACTAGGCCTTACAAGCAGTAAATCAATTGGTTTTTAATTTGCCTTAGGCACTGAACATAGTGTGTACTTTGGACAGCTGAGCTGTCATCTCCTCAACAAGCAACATTAGGTATGCCACAAGGTTCCATATTAGAACCTTGACTCTTTAATATAGTTACAAACTATGTGGATGTCCTGCTCATACGGCAACTGCACGGCTCAAAACAAAATGCAAAAAATAAAACAAAGTCAGCAGATAAAGGCAAGCTGTATAATTTTATTAGCTTGTCTTAAAGCATAATAGACTGGTTTTGGCTCAATAAAGTCTCAGCCTTCTTCAGTGTTTAAAATAAAATGAAAACAGTAGTCCCTATTATAGTGAACATACAAATTGATATTGAAACATGATTGGTTCCTTATAAATGTGCATTCATACCAGGTGCAAATAGTGTCTCTAGCTTAATTATCCATTTCTTTTCTTTTGAATCCAAAAGGCTATGCCATCCGGCTTTATTAGCCCTGTTTCCATAATTTTGTCAATAACTGTAAATCTGAATGTAGCATTAGGATGTTTAATGGTATGTTTGTATAGTGCATTACTGGGTTTTTTATTTCTTATCCCACTAAAATGTTCTGAAATATGGATCCTGAGGGGTTTGGACGTCTGTCCAACATAAAAGGCATGGCAACTACAGGTAACTAAATAAATAAGCCAATCTGCCCCACAATTCGCAAAGAACTGAATCTGAAAGACATTGCCTGTATTACTGCTGGAAAACTCCTTAGTTTTGTTCATAGCTTACAATGGGTACAGTGGCCACAAGGTACACAATCCGTAAGTAAGTCTTCAACCATAGTTCGTTTTCCAGAAACCCCTATAGTTTGGTTGATGTGTTTATAGTGGCTCAACTGGGACCCAATGTTCCTCGCCCTGCGAAATGAGAACAAACACTTGGTGGAAAAATAGTCATCTGCTCTTAATATGTTCCAATATCTCTGGACAATATTAAGTAAAGTTTCCATGTCCCTACCGTAAGTAGTGACCACACAGATCACAGATTGTTGGTTGGTCCCTTGTTCTTTGTATTGTAATGTATCTGACCTATCTAATGAAGAAACCAAATTACTAGCACAGAGGACGTGACCCATTTGGTACCCTCTATCTCTAAATCTCTATCTCTAAATCTATTGATAAGGTCATCCCTATATGGTACATAACTATCAGGCTTGGAAGAAATAAGTTTCATTCTAAGAAATTGGGACTTAGGTATGTTTCTTCAGATGTGAGGTGGATGAAAGCTGGAGGCATGGAGAAGGGAACTGTATTGGGGGTATTTCCTATATATCTGTGTATCTAGGGTGTGATCTACATTCCTAGTAATCAATACATCCAAAAAAAGATCCTACAGGAATGATAGCTAACAGTGAATTGAATACCCCATTTGTTTTCGTTAAGATAACCTACAAATTCCTTCAAATAACTCTCATCAGATCTCCATACCATCCAGCAATCATCCAAACACCTCCTCCAAATGTCAATTTCATTTATGTAGATGTTGTGGGAATTGTCATAAATAATGAACTTCTCGACATAAGCCATGAATAAATCTGTGTAAATGGGGGCAAAAGAAGCCCCCATGGCTGTCCCCTTAGTTTGCCAAAAGCATTGGTGACGGTAAAAAAAGATATTCTTAGTTAGTATGTGCTCAGCAAGCCCGATAATTAAAGTATTTATACCTGGAGAGTAAAGATCTGAATTGTTCAACCAGTATTCTAGGGCATCCAAGCTCGCCCAATGTGGTATGTTTGTATATAATGCTGACACATCTAGGGTACAGAGTAGCCAGCCAGGTTCCAATTGTGTATCAGCTATAATCTGGAGAAACTCAGTGGTGTCACAAAGTCTGGAACGTACCCACTTGAGTAAGGGTTGTAACTTCAAAGTTAAATATTGTGATAGGGGTTCGGTGATAGAGCCCCTGCCCAAGACAATAGGTCTACCAGGTGAGTGATGAAGATCTTTATGTATCTTGGGGAGGAAGTAAATATATTGATTTATTGGATCTGGGACCATTAATTGTTGTAAATCAAAATCCGAGATGATACCCTCCTCCCTAGCAAAGGCCAAAAATTGGTCAATCTCCTTCTTGAATTTTTGAGTATGATCAAGGG
Organism: Protopterus annectens; assembly: GCF_019279795.1. Classification (NCBI taxonomy): domain Eukaryota; kingdom Metazoa; phylum Chordata; order Ceratodontiformes; family Protopteridae; genus Protopterus; species Protopterus annectens. Next base: position 1,367,817,913 of record NC_056728.1, on the reverse strand, counting down.
GCATCTTCATACAGTATCGTCCATCACCCAATTATCTCATAGCCTCCTCATTATACTATTCCCAGTTCATGCCCACCACTGCTCCCCCTTATCTGCTGATAGTATAACCATGTCCTTATGGTCCACCAGTTCTTGTAAAGCTGTTTGTTCAGTCTTTGAGAGATTATTCACTTTACATATATAGTCCCTAGGGCTATAATGCAGATCTTTCAAAACTGCAGTCGGGAGCATAAGTACATTGGAATGCATCGGGGGAATAAACTTAGATTTATAATACCTGAACCTGTCTTCACTTGTCTGATTATCAGAATCCTTGTAAAACATTCTTAAATTCAATAATCTACAAAAGGCTGTAACATCCTGAGCTAGCCAATCTTCCGGAACAAAAAAAAACAGGAATGAAATTCAATCCCTTATTAAGAATCTTTATTTGTACATCAGACAATGTTACATTAGAAATATTCAAGACATTATTTTGAGTTGCTTTTTCCGAGTCATTAGCTCCAATAAGATATCCGTGTTTCCTATTTCTGTTGTGTTTCCTACCCCCCCTAACCTGCCTTCATCTAAAGGAGTCGATTTTTTGGATACTGGTGAGTCCCCGGGGTTCTGTGTATCGAGATCAGTTACATATGATGACTCATCCCCTGAGGTCTCATAGTTAGAACTGGAATTTGGTGTTCCTTTCAAGACTGACCTGGGTCTCTTTCATTTGCCTGCTTTCTGGTAAGCTCATTGAACCTGACTTGTTTATTATTACTGGAGAATTGACTCCCCTTCTCATAATCTGCTAGGTCCCTTTGAAATTTCCTAATCTTTTTGGCCTTCAAATATTGTTCAAGATTGTCCAAATCATTACTTAATTTCTGGAGACAAGCTTAAAAAGCTGGTAAACCCTCAAATTTGTTGGTGCTTTCACATAACACAGTTATTTCTACCATGTCGGATTCAATGACCCTATCATAATATTCTAATAATACCTTAACAAAACCCATGGATGCCTGTTGTTGTGCTACTGCCCATTGTTCTGTGAGTTCACCATCAATTCTAGCCACCAAGGGTTGGAGGCAAACTCAAACCCCGAGGGGCCATATTTTTGGCTAAATATTTCTTAAAAAGTTTGACGTGCCAAACATTAGTTCTTAAGGATCTCATATATTTGGTTAGACTTTGAAAATGAACCTCACTAACTTCTGGTGTAGTGGGGAGAGGTCCCTGTGTTGTGTGGGCATCTGAGCCCAAATCAAAAATATCCAAATCGTCTTTATCGGCAGACAAGCCCTTGAAGATTTTTGTTAGTTCCATATTTGTGTTTGCAAATAGCATAGAAAATATTACATATATAAATATAAAACATGAAATCTGTGCCTTCCGGTGTGGTCTAGCCTGAAAAACTCCTATAAAAGAGGGAAAACACAATATTGGACCAAAAACAGTTTGTCCTAGATGAAGCCCAATTGAGAAAGGTCCCAAACTAAATTCCACGAAGTACAGCAATGGTAAAAAAAGGCCTTATATTGACCATATAAACTAATAGAGTCAGTCCAACAAATGACAGATAATAATGTGAACAATTGGGACCATAATAGCACTTGCTCACTTGTACCTAGTACTATTATTAGAAACCACATATAGTGAGCAATGCTACGTCCCTTTGTCACCAAAATCCATAGTCAGAAAAGAACCAAAGTATAGACATATGGTTGTATAATTGTTAGTCCTTTGAATGGACCACCCTTTGTAAATAAAGGGGCAATAGTAGCCCTTGCTCTTCCTTCCCACTCATGATTCCACAAATGAAAAAATGACCAATATATCCAGAGCAATGCTACATCCCTTTGGTTTAAAAAAAGAAGTTATGTTCTTACCATAACGTTCCATGTGAGTTGTTCATCTCGCATTGTTCTTACACTTGGGTTCAGAGCCGACCCATCGGCTCCGAGTCAGCCGCTTTCCAAGCTCTAGATCTCTTAGAAGTTCGAGACACAGTCCCTATCCCATGATGCTCTGCTGCCAAACCCCAGATCTAGTTTGCTGAAAACCAACAAGAAACACAACTAAGCAACCCAATATAACAAAGAAAGTATTTACAATTAGTTAAAAGATAACCTGGCTGACAAGAGGATACTAGTAAGATCAAACAGACCACCAGTCATACCCGTTCTTCCAGAACATGGAGGGGGAAGGTGGGAGGGAATGTAAGAACAAAGGCGAGATGAACAACTCACATGGAACATTATGGTAAGAACATAACTTCTTTATGTGAAGTTGTTCAATCTCACCGTTTGTTCTTACACGTGGGTAGCGTCCCAAGCACCCTAATCCTGGGCAGCTCACGGGAGTACATTCCTGAGAACGGTGGAACCAAAGGAAGCCCTGTCCCTGGAGGACCTGTCCATTTTGTAATGAGTAATAAATGTATGAGGTTTGGACCAAGTAGCAGCTGCACAAATGGTGTCCAAAGGTAAATGAGCTGCGTGAGCTAAGGACGTAGAAACAGCCCTGGTAAAAAGAGCTTTTACTTCACTTTCTAAAGGTTGATGGGATGAAGAATATGCAAACTTTATACAATCAGAAAGCCATTCGGACAAAGTAACTTTGGATACCAAAAGGCCCTTCTTATTGTCTGCATGGGAAACAAATAGTTGATCTGATTTTCTGAATCCTTTTGTTCTGTCCAAATAAAATCTCAGTTGTCTGTGAACATCAAGCTTATGCAACATGTATTACAATTTACTGGCATGATGCCTGAAAAAGGTGGGAAGTTCAATGGACTGGTTCAAGTTTGCTTCGGAATAGACCTTCAGGAGAAAGGATGGATTTGTTCTTAGAGACACCCTGTCGGGGTGAAAGATCAAATATGGGGGCCTAACAGAGAGTGCTTGAAGCTCACAAACTCTACGTGCCGAAGTAATGGCCACTAAGAAAATTGTCTTCCAAGAAAGGAACTTCAACGGACAAGAAGATGCGGGCTCAAAAGGGGGAAGCATGAGTTGAGACAGCACCAAATTTAGATTCCATGGAGTAATCGGATGTCTGATAGGGGGTCGAAGGTGATGAGTCCCTTTCAAAAAGACTTTACATAATCTGTGGGACATAATGTTAGAACCTCCGCATCCCACATGGAAGTTAGATGTGGCAGCCAATTGAACCCTTATAATAGCGGCTGCCACTCCACCATGGAAAAGTGAAGTCAAAAATTCCAGAATGCTATGAATAAAGGGATCAATACCATGTTGAGAAGCCCAATGACCAAATCGTTTCCATTTACTGTTATATAGTTTCCTGGTGGAGACTTTATGCGAGGAAACCAGAATATGCTGAACCACGGGAGACAAATCATGAGACCTAGCTAGGTTGGGAAGTGGAGCAGCCAAGCTGTCAGTTTGAGGGATACAAGAGAGGGGTGAAGAACTCCCAACAAATGAGACAGAAGGTCTGGCACTGGGTCCAGAACCCAAGGTTCTTCCATTTGGTATTGTTGAAGGAAGGGGAACCATATCTGCTGAGGCCAAAACGGGGCTATCAGAATAACAGTCCTTCCCAGGCTTTTGGCTTTCTGTAAAAATTTGGGGATCAGCGGGGATGGAGGAAAGGCATATAGGAGACCCAAGGGCCAATCATGTATGAGTGCGTCCCATGAGATATCCCCCAGTGGAGGGTATAGGGCAAAGTAGCTTCTGCATTTGGCCCATTTGCAGAATATCCTTTCCGCCACTCATTCTTTGAGGGATCACTCATGAGGCAATAGAATGGCTCTGCTCAATTTGTCCGCTATCACACTGGATGACCCCGGGATGTGCGCTGCTATCAGGAAGCGCCCGGTGGATACAGCCCACTGCCAAATTCTCAGGGCCTCTCGGCATAAGGAGTAAGATCTGCTTCCCCCTTGCTTTTTGATGTACCAGACTACCGACATGTTGTCTGTCTGTATTGCAATCATCTCTTGAGGTAGAGAGTCGTGAAAGTGTTGCAACACCAGAAACACTGCTCTCAACTCCAAGACATTGATGTGCAAACTGGATTCCATCTCTGACCAAGTACCTTGGACAGTTCTTCACTGACACAGCACCCCCCACCCTATCAGGGAAGCATCCGTGGTCACTGTGGCTGTTGGAGAGGGGAGTACAAACAGACGACCTACATTAACTTGTTGGCTGTTCAACCACCAAAGGAGGTCCTTTTTGCAAGTATTTGTCAGCAGAATCTCATGTGACATTGGAAGTTGTTGATAAGACCACTGTGTGAAGAGTAACCACTGGAGTATCCTCATGTGCATGCGCCCCAGAGGAACTGCTATGAGAGTCACTGCCATGATGCCTAACAGCTTCAGAACTTGGAATGCAGGGACTTTCTTTTCATCAACAAAAGGGATACTTGATTTTGTAAAGAGATTACTCGTTCTTGAGGCAATCTGACCAGGGCGGTGGTGGTGTCTAGATCTGCTCCTATAAAGGAAATATGCTGCAATGGTGATAAAGCAGATTTTTCAAAATTTAAGGTTATGCCCAACTGGGAGCAGAGGCTGATAGTGTAATCTCTGGCGTGAATCAGTTGATGCCTGGTGGTGGCGGTGAGGAGCCAGTCGTCGAGATATGTTAACACCCGGAATCCTAAACGTCTCAGGTGAGCCGTGATGACTGCCATGCATTTGGTGAACACTCTGGGGGCTGTGGTGAGACCAAAGGGCAGGGCTCGGAATTGGTAGTGACTGGCCCCCAGCTGGAAACGCAAGTGATCTCTGGATGGCCTGGCCATTTTTATGTGGTAGTACGCATCCATGAGATCTATCGAGCACATCCAATCACCTGTTTCGAGAAACAGTATTATCGACTGAAGCATGACCATCCGGAACTTTTCCTTTTTAACAAAGGAGTTGAGATTGCTGAGGTCTAAGATGGGCCTCCAGTCCCATATTTTCTTTGGAACTAAAAAGAACCTGGAGTAAGTTCCGGATCCTATTTGGTCTACCCGGACTGGCTGGATGACTTTTTTTTCCAGAATCCTCTGAATTTCTACAGTTGCTATACTCCACAGACTGGGTGGAATGTCTGGGATTCTTGCCGAATGGAAGGGAATTCTGAGAAGGGAATGATGGAGCCTCTGGTGATTATGCTTTTTACCCAGGAATCTGATGTAATTCCTAGCCAGGCGTCTGGGTATAAAGCTAAGCGACCCCTGACTGCCTGCAGAGTAGGATGGTCAGGCCTCCTCTCAGGAGCGCTGATAGGGTTTGCCAGGGAACTGCTCCCTGTCACCCTGGTTCTACGGACCCCCTCTGCTGCCTGGGCAGTGTCTACCATTATACCCCCCCTCCTCTGCCTCTGGAGGGGGTTTCACTATTCTGGAAAGCTCCTTGGGACTTTTGGAACCACATTTTTCCACATCTCTGCCCTTTGGGGTATGGTCTAGTGGGGGTGGAAAAACAGACTCCTACAGCAGATAGTCTTTCCTTCCTGCTCACACCTAGTGAGTGTCTCCATGACTTTGGGCCCAAACAAGGAAGAGCCATCAGATGGGGTATTCACAAAGGAAGAATTGAAGGCTTCCGCAAAGGAGCATGAGCAAATCCAGGATTGTCACTGCAGAGCTATTGCTGAACCCGCTGGCCGGCTCGATCCCTCGGCTGCATAAGAAATGAGCCTCATGGATAAGTTTACAATGGAATTAAGGTTGTTAAGCTGTGCCATCACTTTCTGGGAGACAGCATCACCTGTGTTGCCCTGTAGAGTTTCTCCAAGCTCTTTTAAGAGATCTCATTGAAGATGGGTAAAATGGGTTAAATAGTTAAGCGATCTCATTGCAAATGTTGTAGAACTAAAGATGCGTTTGCCATATCTGTCCATCATCCTGGAATCTCTATTAGGAGGATGGACAGAGGAAGAGGTGTCTGACATCTCTTTCTTGGTGGCCGCCGCCACCACCATGGCATCAACGGGAACCCCTTTTGTGAGAAATGACTTATCCTGAGGGCAGGTGATAAATTTGTTGGGTCTCCGAGGGACTGGTTCCATAGATTCAGGAGACTCTCATGCCTTTCGAGCAATCAAGGCCATTAATTCATCGAAAGGCAGAGTAACCCAGGAGGTGGAGGGCTGAGACCCAAATGCCTTCAGGAGCATTGACTCATCCTCAGTAGGGGTAAGGGACTGCCAGTCACCCCTCTGCCTTAGTATTTCAAGGACGTCTGCAAAAGAGACATCCTCAGAGGAGGACCATGGGGACCCTTCTGATTCCTCCAAGTCATTGTCTGATGTTAAGGATTCCTGGGGGGAATCTAAATGCCTCCTCTTACACAGTCTTTTCCAGGGAACTTCATCAGCGGGGGCATCTGGTTAAGTCTCAGTCAAGCAGGGGTCACCCAATGGGGTTACCTGAGGCTCTGAGTCTCGGCGCTTAGTGGAAACCTGTGGTGTAGAGATAGAGCATGGCCCTTTAGGGGAGGAAGAGGAAGGAACTGAAGAAGTGAGGGTCTTAGCAGACATGGCCTTCCTCATGGCATTGAAGGCACCGGTTTCCCTACCCGAGGAGTTCGCCGGTTCTGAAGAAGATGGCAGCCTCCCAGGGGCTGAGACCATGGGCTCTGAACCAGAGGATGGAACAGAACTCATCTGCGCTGAAGCCCCGAGAGGGAGAGTTGGTGCTGAAGTGTCGGTTCGACTCCCCCCCTCGGAACCGGTGAGAGAGTGTCGGCTCTGAGACTCTTCAATTGGAACTGAAGAAGTCAAAGTTGAAGGAGCCAAGAGCACTGGAACAGGCTTTAGCTCTGAGGGTTCCACCACTATCGGATCCTCTCTTTCCAGCTCCAAAGGCTCGACTGGCCTCAGAGGAGGAGCAGAACTTGTGGAAAGAGGGGTCGTAGGCTTCGAAGCCAACTGAGTCGAAGCAGCAACCAATTTGGCCAAGGCCGGGTTCACCAAAAGTCTCTGTACCACTCGGTCCACATCGATGTCAGAAAGGGCACTGGAAGAATGGGTCAAAGGAGCTGAAGAAGTCACTGACTTAAGGATCGTAGATTTCAAAATCTCCGACACCAGTTCCCACACAATGACTTGGCTCTGAGGTAAGATCTCGGTGCATGGCTCCGAAGGCTGTGGAGCTGGCAACAGAGTCTTGCCAGAGATGCTTGGAGCCAAAGACTTGTGCTCCAAAGACACCTTAGACAACCTCGACCCCTTCGAGGACTTGGAGGTCTGGTCAGTCTTATCCAATAAATCCTGGAAGTCCGATTTCAACAGTCCTCTGTCTAAGAATTTCCTTCTCCTCTCTAATAAGACCCTGCCACTGAAGGAATGGCAGATAGAGTAGTCCTCCTGTAAATGTAGCGGACCCAAACAATAAACACAAGAAGTATGATTATCCATGATGGACATCTTTTGTCCACAGCCACACCTTTTGAAACCAGATTTTTGCTTTTCTGACATTATGAAAAAAATGTTCCAATAACACCACAAAACTCGCTTAGAAGTTCAGATCCCTGAACTGCAATAACTGTAGAAAGAAAAACAAATGCTCAGTACAGACGATAAGGAGATAGGGTATTAAATTTGACAGAGCCCTGTCAAAAAGAGTAAGTCAAAAAAGGCTAAGGGTCTAGGAGCAAACTGCTCCAAAGTAAAAACAAAATACTAGCTTAGATTACCTACTCTAATACCACCAAAAAGGAAGGGAAAGGTGAAGCCTCACTAAATATCAGATCTCTGATGGATATTAAAGTCTAAGTATATAAATATGTAATAAAAAAGAATACTGGCCCGAGCTTCTTCAAACAATAGTGTGATCTGTTGCCGCGGCAAATTAGATCTGGGGTTTGGCAGCAGAGCATCATGGGATAGGGACTGTGTCTCGAGCGTCTAAGAGATCTCTAGAGCTTGGAAAGTGGCCGACTCAGAGCTGATGGATCGACTCTGAACCCACGTGTAAGAACAAATAGCGAGATTGAACAACTTCACATCAATGGTTCTTGATATGTTAATACAAAGAGTCAGGTTGGGATCATGTCAATAAATCAATCTGACTCCCCTCCAAGATCAAACAGCTTGGTGCCCAAACGATATTAATTCAGGCCCTGAAATAACCACTCAAGAGTGCCCAGATCACATAAAAATGAAATGAAAAAAATACTAAGTGCAAACACAAACCAACTCAATCTCTACTTTTGAAAAATAAACCCCCTTATATGGAAGTTGAAATGCAGGGTAATCCCTGAGACATAACGCCTAATACCCAGGCGAAAATCCCCTAACTTATACAGGCATCCATAGTCCTACGTAAACTCCAAATGTACATGAATGTACACTAGGAATAAATGTACATTTAAATAGCAATGGACGATGAGCATAAGTGATCCATATACAGTAAATAAATGTTCACCATAAATGTAATGATAAGCCACAAATGTCCAAACGATTTTTGGTAATATCAGAAGGACCCAGTAAATCCCCTTATAAATACTAAATCCATCTGAAGTCAACACAATTCAATGCAAAACATATGTGTCTCAAAAAGCAAATAATCTGGTCCAAAATCATCAGCTCACAATCCCTCTTTATGTGTAATCGAACCTCCAGTTGATGATCCTACTAGTTATAACAAAAACGTTTATGAAACATATACATAACAGCCGCCCATTATAAGTCATTTAAACATGGTGCTATAGTTCTTAATAAATAGAAACCCTTTTGTGTAGTGGACCAAGCCCCACACTATAATTCAGCTGATGATTTCTGAAATATTTTTTCAAAAAATACACAAACATGTTATTAGCATATAATCATGCCCTTGTAGTTTGCTTACATAAGCATAATGCAATGTCCCAATAACAGATATTCAATGAGTCTGAAATAAGGAAGGAACCCTTAGGATCTTTTTGAAAATGAAGAATGTCCCTCAGTAATTTGTAGTACAAGGCCTGCTTAAGCACGAGTGCTTCAGAGTATTCTTGTATGTAAAATATGCCTTAGTTGTAACCCACTACACATCTAATCCAATGGAAACCCTTACAGATATACACTCACTTGCTTGTCAGTTAAACTCAGTTGGACATCGGCCCATGCAATATATGTTAAAGATGACACAAAAGTTTCAAAACACACCAAGTAATCAAATCATTACCCATAGAGACCTCAAAAAGTCACATATCAAGTCCGATAAACTCAGCCTTTATAAAGTAATGTGTAGGCCATTATAACCCACACTGTGACTCCCAAGTAACTGAGCGTACTTCCCTCAATGTCTCTTAGTAATTCCTGGAACAAGACTTGCTTGAAAATAGGTGCTCCGAGTTGTCGTATGTCTGAAATCCGCCTGGGAAGTAAAACAAAAAAACACTTATAGTCCAATGGAAACACTCGCTTGTTAATTAAACAACATTGAGCAGCGACTCTCCCAATGTTTGTTACTAAATAACACCAAAGTTAGAAAGCACACAAAATTATGTATAAATCCAATCGAGACCCATATGAGTCCCATATATAGTCCGATGAACTCAGCCATTACAAAATAATGCATAGGTTGTTATTCCCCACACTGTGAGTCCAGAATGAATATACGTATTTTGCCAAAATGTAGATAATATAAAAAAGCTCAAATGTTGGTTCACAAACATTTAAATAAATTGCCCGTACTCAGTGAATTTCAGAAAATCCATCAAAGTAAAGTAGTTAGAGAAACCTGAGTCCCAGTATCAGCTACACAGCTTGAAATGATGAATACACCAAAATGCCAACCTGGTCTTGCACTATGAGTAAACCCGCAGATCAGATCTCCAAGAAAAAAATGTTCACCAACCATAACATGCATCCAGAGTCTATATAAATGCTACAGAAAAGATATTTAAGTATCAATGAGCTTCACCATGGGGTAGAATGGATAAATGAAGAATGAAATGTAGGAGCTCAGTAAATCACATCCACAGTGATCTCGTTGCACAGCACGCCCAAACCAACAGCAGGAACAGGAACAAGAGAGGTACAAACTATGTGGATGTCCTGTCTGTACGGCAACGGCACGGCTCAAAACAAAATGCAAAAAATAAAACAAAGCCAGCAGATAAAGGCAAGCTGTATAATTTTATTAGCTTGTCTTAAAGCATAATAAACAGCTCAGTAAAGTCTCAGCCTTCTTAAATGTTGTGATGGGGTTTGGTGACAGAGCCTGGTATGAATGAACATTTGTAAGGAACCAATCATGTTTCAACATCAATTTTTATGTTTACTATAATAGGGACTACTAACTGCGGTGGTGGTGCTGCGGTAGCGTTGTTGCCTCACAGTTAGACGTTGCCCATTCAATTCTCAGTTGGAGCGTCTTCTGTGTAGCGACATGATTGAGTGGGCGTTCCTTCATTGAAGGTTGTGCGTTAGGACCGGCAAGCCAGTAAGTAAAAATCTACTGCCAATCATTAGCGGACTGGAGTTCCGCTGTGGTGACCCCTAACCGGGGAAAGCCGAAAGACACAAACTATAATAGGGAGTACTGTTTTCATTTGATTTTAAACACTGAAGAAGGCTGAGACTTTATTGAGCCAAAACCGGTCTGTTTGTTATGCTTTAAGACAAGTTAATAAAATTATACAGCTTGCCTTTATCTGCTGGCTTTGTTTTATTTTCTGTCTTTAATATAGTTGTAAATAAAATGCAAGCAGACTCACACCCGGTGAATTTAATCCAATAAGCAAACAATGCAACATGAAAATGTGAAGCCTCTAAAAACAGACAGCTCAAAGATGACCTAAAGCAATCCCTTACAAAAAAATCAAAAATTGGCTACAGCAATCTAAACTACTTCTAAATCCAATGAAAACTAATCCAACTCAGAAGCATAGCCAGAGAGGGGCAAAGGAGGCAGCTGTCCCAGATTCAAAGTGTTAGGGGGCACAATCAAGAGCACTTAAACTGGCTTTTTTTCCTTTCATTTTTCTTAATTTTTTCCACCTGACATTGATGTTAGGGTGTGACAGTGACATGCTGCTCCAGGGAGGAGTGCTATAACAGCAAAGAGAACTTTTTTGTTTGCACCTCACACATCAACTTGAGGGGTGTTACTGTGTGGCATGCGCTTCAAGGAGGTGCACACCATCAGATTAGAGAACTTTTTTGCCTTCAACTTAGTTTTGACAGAAGGTGCCAGACGAGCCAGCTATGGTTATCATCAAACAGCAAATTAAAAATATTATCAGTCACTAATACTGGGTCTGAGCTAGTTCAAGATACAAAACTGCATGTAATAACTGACCACAGATTAAGATTCGGGCAGCACATCTAATATACAGTTCAAAATAACAGCCATAAGCTCGAACTTCTTTATTAGCTCAAAGCTTTCCTATCAAAGCATGCATAATTCAACTGTCTCTACTCTTAATTTTCTATATGCCTCATTAGTTTTCAATAACCTGCAGTCTTCTAAGTTAGCCAAACTGGAGAAGTCTTATAATAAAATTGCAAAATTAATTCAGTGCCAACTTTACCCCCCCCCCCAAAAGACCAATCACAATACTGGAGGAATGGCAGACATCCAGTGTGACTGCAGCACAGCTTAATGCTGCATTATCCAAGGCCAAGAATACATCTTCCATGGGACCTGACAATATCCCTGGATGTGTTCTACATGAACTACAAAGTGAACTGGCATCACATTTGTGTGCCCTGTTCAATCACAGCCTCACCTCAGGCTTTGTCCCTACCTAATGGCACACTGCTACAGTCATCTGTCTCCATAAATGGGGAGTGACTACAGACCCTGGGAATTATTGCCCCATTAGCCTGATAAGTCTGATATGTAAGGCTATGGAGCACATCATCATGGACGTAATTAACAAGGATATAGGGAATCTCCAAACTCTAGATCCCACACAATTTTGTCTTGTGAAAGGTAGATCATGCCTGCTCAATCTGGTTGACTTCTTTGAGTCAGTTACCAGAGCTGTGGATGAGGGCAAGGCAGTTCATACAGCCTACCTCAATCTGGCCAAGGCCTTTGATACCATTCCCCACTCAGGAATTATTGATAAACTCACCAAACTAGGCATCAACCCCTATATCACTAGGAGGGTTGCAAATTGGCTCACAGATAGAACCCACAGTGTGAAAGTAGTGGACTCCAAGTCAGACTGCCAACCAGTCATGAGTGGAGTCCCACAGGGATCAGTCCTGGGTCCTCTCCTGTTTGGCATCTACTTCTCAGAAGTCCAGGCAAGCACAGAGGGACTCTGGTTGACAAAGTTCGCAGGCATCCTACAGAAAGACCTCACTGAGACCAATGACTGATGTTAAAACCATGGCCTTAAGCTTAGTGCTAAAAAATGCATCGTCATCCCCTTTGGGAAAAACTCAGTTCACACTAATTACCACATTGATGGGAGCCCGCTGAACACTGAAGAAGTTATAAGAGATCTGGGGACAGCAACCTCTCCTTTGACCACCACATTGCTACTGTGTTCAGAAAGTCCTTCTATGTGGCACATCTCATTACCAAGGGTTTTGCATCCAGGAAGAAAGGGGTCATCATCTCTTTGTATTCTTCCCTCATTGGGCCAATCATCGAGTATAATGCCCCATTTGGCATGTACCTCACTAGACACATACAACAGCTGGAAAGGCCACAAAAGTACCTCATGAAGAGGATCCTAGGCCTTAAACACATGTCCTACATGGACAGACTAAAAAAACTCCAGCTATTCTCTGTCTCATATCATCTACTAAGAGGTGATCTCTGCTTGACTTACAAAGCCATGTCTGACCCAGCTCTGTGAGAAATATTACATCTAAAGAAATCCAAATCCCTCCACACCACACACCCAGAGACCTCAACCTCATTACCACAATCAACAGAACATGCTGGATGGACAGGTTCATAACCCAAATATTGCCCATGCTCTGGAATAGACTTCCCATACATGTCAAGCAGAGCACCACACTGGCCCACTTCAAGAGAAATCTTGATGAGTGGATGGGAAATAGAAAGTTCACCCCAGTTATCACTGCAGTGGCTCTACTTGATAGAGGGACTGGTAACTAATGTTGGGCGGCACAATGCCAGGGCACTTCTATGGGCTAGGCTTGTAAAGGCTTGAAGGCCATTAGCCTAGTACACACCTATGAACCTATGAACCTATAAGTAACCACATTAACCAAACACATCACTGAAGTTTACTTCTGTCCCTCAACTGCCCAGAGCTGCCTAATCTATTGGTTTACACTCACATCACTCATGTTAAGACTGCCCACATCATGTCCTGCCAGCAGCTAGGAACTGGTATTAACTTTACAGAGAACTGTGTTCATTGAACCAACATTGAGTGCTGGCTCAAAAATCTAAAAATCATAATGGTGACTCCCAGTACTCTGTGTACTCTCGTAAGCTATAAAACTCTCTCCTGACAGACATCAGAAATCTCTCATCTCATCTACAATTTAAAATATAAATGAAAGTATACCTGTTAATGAAATGGTCCTGGACATGTAACACACTATTACTGCAATCATAACTATCATTAAAAAAGTCCTGCCTTTATACCAGTACAAATCAAATAAGGATACTCAAGTCCTCACACTTTATCTCCTGTTTACAAGTCTCAAATTAAAAAATGTTCAAATGAAATATGTATATGCTCATCTGCTGACTATATATTAAAATTTCAGTGTGACTTTAAACTATAAAATAATGCTAAAGTTCCATAGATATATATATGATTTTAGCATGATGCTATTACTAGGTATATGTAACATAATCATCTCTGGTTAAATTATATATTCAGTGTCATATGCATACCTTTTAACTGTCCAGATTTTTTGCAGAATGTACAGAGTTTTGCTTCATATTTTTGGTTTATTTCTCATAAAGTTTATAGTTTTCTAACAATCACTGAGGACTCAAGTTATTAAATAATGACAAATATTTGTATTTCTGACCTTATATTCTTCAGCAAATGCATGCTATATCATAACATGTTATTTTAACAAAAGGAATCCAGAGACAGCGCACACAATCCGCACTTTATTCAAAGTATAAAACGTCCAAAACTAGATCACAAAGTTCGTAAACGCTATTACACATCCAGTACATGCGTTTTCGTCAGCCTGTAGCTTAGACTTCATCAGACAAAATGAATTAACTAATTAAGCATTATATAAGCCAATACATTTAAAAGGACCAATAACATTCAAGCATCTAAGTTAAAACCAATGAAAATAGTGACAGTCTGAGGAGCTCATTATAATAAAATTGTGAGTGATTTAAAATCATCTAATAAATATGTAAAAACTTTTCCTTTAAAATAATTACAGTATTTAAAAGCAGAGGTATTGATTAAAAAATATTGTAGTCAATTAGGTTTCTAGAACCCACAATATAATGAAGCTGTTAGGTTAAAACTGATAAATGTATTTATGTGCACAGTAATTGTAGTAGGTACATAAAAAACAGAAGCATAGACAACAGTGCCCTCTACTGTTCATAGAACTACTTAATGCGTTTCAAACTTGAATTGATCTCAGTTTGAGAGCTGGAATAATTGAGATACATTCATTTAAGCCTGGTGATTTGTTGGCCTCTAATAAAATTTGCCAATACAGTTCCCTGTATTCAAGCCATTCTTCCCAGGGACCTCCTCTTATTTCTTTTTAACTTGTTCTAAAACAAAAAGGAGAATGTGGCTTCTTTACAGTTCTTTGTGTGTTTGTACAATGCATTGGTGTCCTTTGCTTTTTGTATCTCATATAAATGTTCATAAATCCGCCTCTTCAATACTCTTTCTGTTTTCCCAACATAATCTGAACTGCATTTTGTACACATTGCAAGGTAAACCACTCCCTGGGACTCACAGTTGAATGAACCAGTGCTATATATATTAATGTCCCTTATTTCAATGTAAATTTCTCTCTTGTTGGAAATATAGGGACATTGTTTACAGTGCCCACAATGAAATGTTCCATATGAGGTGTTATTAAGGCATGCCCTCTCCAAGTAGTGATGAGGATCTTTTTTGAGATTGTTCTCTAAAACTTTTTTTATGCTACGTGCATTTTTATATACCATTTTTGGTGTTTTTCCTTTTATGTTCGGTATATCTGAGAAAGAGATGAATTTTTCCCACTCATTGAGGATCATGCTTTTTATCTTGGAGTTGAAGCCATTAAATTCCAAAATAAGTGCTGATTGATAGTCAGATTCAACTGGGGTATGATTTATGTTGATGTTGGTCTGACTCTTAGTGGTGTGCTCACTTAAGGCTTTGTCATTTAGACATCCTTTTATGGGTTTAAATTTGGTCTTTCTGTGTTGTTCAACTTCCATTCTAATGTTTTTTATGAACTCGAGTGGGTATCCTCTAGCGAGGAACATGGCTTCTAGCGTGTTACATTCCACATAAAAATCTCGCCCTTGCTTGTCATTCGACAACCTCTAACAAATTGTCCTTTGACAATGTTTCTTTGCAGTGGGGGTGTGCACTAAGAAAGTGTAGGTAGGAATTGCAGAACGTATTTTTCCGGAATATTTTGGTCTCAAAATCTTTAGAAATTTTGTTCTTTTGGACCTCCACATCCAAGTATTGAAGTCTGTCTACCGAGCTTGTGTGTGTAAAGCTCAAAAAGAGGTGGTGTGGTTGATATACTCCAAAAAGAGAGATAGTTGGTCACTACCCCAGTCCAAAGATAACAATATCGTCAAGAAAACGTCGATATAAGGACCAATATTGTCGAATTCAGAATTCAAAATGTAGTTCAATTCCCAACCTGCAAGGACTATGTTAGCATAAGTGGGTGCACACGCCCATTGCTACCCCTTTTGTTTGCTGGAAAAATTCTCCATTAAATGTTAGAAAGTTATTTTTCAAAATGTTGTCCATAAGTCCCACTACAGCAACCTTTTCTATGTGTGTCAAGGTATTGTCCATAAAAATAATGTCCTCAAAGATCCTCATTCCTTCATTGTGTGGGATACAAGTAAAAAGGTCCACCACATCAATGGTAACAAAATTAAATTCTCCGAATAGAGGGTAGATGTAATGTTCCTAAGTAGGTCCCATGAGTCTTTCAGAATGTGACTAAAGTTGTTGCAAATATGTTTGATCTTGTTGTCCACAAATTTGGCCATAGGCAGCGTCTTTGAGCAGTCAGCCGACACGATCGGTCTGAGTGGTGGGTCGCTTACATTCTTGTGGACCTTCGGAATACCAAATATAATTGGAACCTTTGGTTTAGGCACTGATAGAAACTTATGCATGTTGTTGTTTATGGTTCCTTCAATAATCATGTGATTAAGTGCCATGTCTATCTTTTGATAAGCCACTTCAACCTCATCCATGGAAACATTTCTATACTTGGTTTCTTCACGAAGAATATTGTTCATTTTTCCTTCGTATATAATGTTCTCCATTATAACTACTCCTCCTCCCTTATCTGGTTTCATGATTCTAATTGATGTGTTCTTCTTTAATTCTTCTAGTGTTGCATATTCCTCCTTTGTTAAGTTGTACTTTAAATGTTGTTGTTTAAATTCTTTACTTAATCCCATTTTCCAATACCATCTCAAGGTTTTTCAGTTGTGGGAGAAGCGGAGGGTTGTAAATGCTACGACTTGTAAGGCCACCTTGTGGTTGTTCAGTGTTAGATGGTGCTGGAGGTAAAGTAGCTTTCAAGTTAATTTTCCTAAGAAACAGCTTCATATCAATAATGGTTTTAACTAGGTCTCCTCGAGTACTTGGAATGAATTTAAATCCCTTACTGAGGAGATCAAAGTGTCCCTTATTTAAAATGATATTGCTAAAATTGTAAATAGAAAAATTATTGAGGGAATGTGTAGTACCTGTATGTAAGATCTCAGTATCACCATTGGTGTCACTCTCAGTAAAAGATGCAGAAAGGGTTAAAGGACTAGTGAGTGGGGGAACAGTGGTGGTGGGGGTATAGAGGGTATTCCTTAATACCTCCCTCTGCCCCTTTTTCCTCCCCTCTCTGAAAATTCTGAGGGCCTTGCCCTTTTCTGTGAACATTATATGGTAACTCTAGGTCCTCTAATGGGGGAAATTCATTGTCATAGTCCTCAAAACCCATTCTGTGTTTTTATTTTTATATTGACCTTTATAATTATTACCTCTCATGTAGTCAGTCTGGTTTTTGACATTATGTGCGTTTCCCCTGAATGGTGGTGATGGGTAATTCGCATTGTTTTTATATTCATCCAAGTCCCTCTTAAGTTTATTAATTTTCCTCTGCTCTAGCGTTTTACATTTTGCATCTATTTCTAACCTTAAATTAAAATATTTGTCCTTTTCCTGTTTTATTTCGAAGAACAAATCATGTTTGATAAAATTATCTAAAGCAACAATTTCATCCTCAAGGTCAGCTAACTGTTTAGTGTTTTCTTTAATAATGCGTCGCAAAATTTCTAAACCACATCTATTAAAAATGTCTATAAGGTCTTTATGGTATGCAGTCCCTATCTCAACATTATTAGGGTATTTCCAAACCCTGAGCCCTTAGGTACAATATTGTGCTTAATGCAGGTTGTAAGATACGAATTTTCAATGCATAACATTTTGTATTTGTACATACATTTATGCAATTTATCTAATTTAACACTATGGGAATCACCATCCTGTGGTGAATCATCATTATTCGTGGAAATATTAAATCCACGCTGGTTATGTAGCCAGTCAGTTAAATTGTCATTGTTAAAATACTCATTAGGTGGTGGAATCGAACAGTACCTGGAGCATTACTGCCCGTAGCTTTAGAAGTAGTCCCAACACGCCCATTGATGGCTTGTGCTCCGGAAGAAAGTTCTACTGTAGTTGAAGAGCCCAAAATAGCTGGTGTAATGGCAGGGTCAAATGTGCCACCGTTCGGTTCTGCCCCATCTTCGGACGTAGAGCCGGAATCATGATATAGCCTTTTCCTCTTCTGTTTGGTTCCTCTCAACCTTTCGGTCCCTTCCTGCTTGTTAGATACGTCCGTTGACTTCCTGCCAGTCAGAGCAACGCACATCGGCGTGAGTAACTCTATCAGCTCAGTGAGCTGTCCGATAAGCTTGCGGGTCTGCCCAACTTCCTCACGGCAAGATGAGTGTGAGCTGTCTGCCATATGCATACCTTTTAACTGTCCAGATTTTTTGCAGAATGTACAGAGTTTTGCTTCATATTTTTGGTTTATTTCTCATAAAGTTTATAGTTTTCTAACAATCACTGAGGACTCAAGTTATTAAATAATGACAAATATTTGTATTTCTGACCTTATATTCTTCAGCAAATGCATGCTATATCATAACATGTTATTTTAACACTTTCTAAGTTTATAATAGCAGTATTCATAATCTGTCCCTGATTTTGGGCCTTTGCCCCCCCCCCCCATTATTATTGGCTTTGTCCAGATTTCTTGCGCTTAGAGCTTGAAAGGTATGGTCATATGGTATAAGTTTGTTGTTAACTTTTGCTAATTAGCTTTGCAAGTGTGTGTAACATCAAACTTCCTTCCCATGCCTCCACTTAAAAGGGGATTTGCTCAGTCAGACAATCCTAATAGTTAAACACAAACAGATAATGTATTGTATGTTGACATATACAATATGCCTGAATTAGTTTTGTACTGACAACTTACAAAATGAATGCATCTTGTAAACTAGCAGGAATAGTGTGGTAAGCAGTAAATTTCATGATTTCATTAATTAAGTACTTTCAAACCATCATTTCTGATTTGATACTTTGAAATTCAGTTCCGCCCATCAAACACTGTCATTCCTGACTTATCAACTCAGGCTCTAAAAAGACTGTTTTCTGTCTTGGCTTACTTCGGAGAACACTTGAAAGCAGGGTACTTATTTTGATGGTCATAATCAGAAAAGGAAAGAGTCAGTGTCTTTATAAAAGCTATCACAAATTTGACAGAAAGACACAATCAGAGAGGTGAGGTAGAATGAGAGGTGGAATTAGGCAGGAAGCATACAAGCAGGTTTCTAAGAACTATGAAACTATCATGGAGAAGCAAAGCTTGTCACTGCCAAGTGTCCCTCTATATTTAAGTCAGGAAAAGTCAAGCAAACTTCATATATCTGGTACAGCATCTGATATGCATAGGCATAAATAAGTATCATGCCAGCAGAGACAACTGATACTTATATAAAAGAAAGCAAACTGTATTAACATGTTCCTGGTTACAAACATTATACTTCACACGTATTCTTCTGTATAATATAGTCAATCCAGCATTACATAAATTGATCAATTCCTGCTTTCCTTAAACATCATTCCTTCTTCAAAACATTTTTCTGCACGTATTGTTCCCACAATTTCCATTTATTCTATGTTACCCTTTTCTAAAGACCCCACTTACAGTGCTTTAATCTCTGTTACAATATTCACTACTTGGTTTAGACTTTTGATTTCCATTTTCTAGTAGTTGCCTTTTTGGCAGCCACCAGAATTAAACTTAACAAGGCATTACTATGTCTAAGGAATTCAAATTAGGTTCCCTGCTCAAAAAAAAAAAATCATTTCTTTAGTTGCACTCATTTGCTCACTCAGCAATTCTCCCAGAGTACTCTGTAGGGAATTTTTAAAGTCTGTCAACTCATTTCATTCCCAAAACATATTCCCAGTTATCTCTTTATTCCCAATCACATGTCCAACATTTGCCATCTACTGAAGGAAAGATTATTTAGATTCTGCTTGGTGTATAAAAATACCTATGCAAACACTTCCACGTCAAACTTACTAAATCTTCTAAACTTAGTTGAATATTTGGGGGCCATATATATGGCCTTCCATTGTTTTTTTTTTTTTGTTTTTTTTTTGTGAATTGCTTATTCAGTTTCTGTTTCCAATCTTTTCTAACCTCTTCTGATTGATTCCTATAGTTATCATGCAATATTTTATATGTCTTACTACTTAGATTTAATGAAAAACTCTATCAGAGCAAGTCTTTCACTTAGTATTCCCCATCCCTTTCTCTTTGCCTATTCACTGATATCAATCTTTGATAGGAAAGGCAATCTCTAGCCTGAAGTCCTAATGTCTTCTTGAACTCTTCCCATTCTATTACCTTTCCCCTCTCTAATTGTTTGTTTCCAATACCTTGGTCCCTTTGCCAATTTCCTTAAGTAAATTCCAGCCCCTTTTTGCTGATTCTCTATATCCATAATTGCAGTCATCCATATCAGCAGAATCTCCTTTCTCCATTCCTGTGTTGGCTCAGAAAGGAGTTCTTTTCTATGGATAGAGATAGCAGGATACGAGTAGTAAAAATTATTTTAGTCACTTTACTTTTGTACACAGGTCAGGCATATTTTTATCACCCAGAGGAGAAGTTATGGATAATAATTAATAAGGAGTTGAAGGATTTTATCTACTAATTTATGAATATAATCTTCTGTATGACATTTTCCTTAAGGGTCTATATCCAAAACCCAAGTCTCTCCTAATTTTTTGAATTCCCCCCTACTTCATCATCATCCCTTTCCACTTTGAATTGAAACTTTCTGCTTGTGTTATGTATAAGAGCATTAACTGTATTTCTCTAAAATATCCCTTCAAATCAGGTAATCCTAAACCACCTTGTCTACTAGAAGGATCAACTTATCCGACTTGTCTCTTGCTCTCTTCCCATTCCAGATAAAATTCTTCAACTCTTCATTAATTACTATCCACAGCTTCTCCTTTGGTTGATAAAAGTATGCTCAACCTGTGTATAAAACTAAAGGGACAAAAAACATTTTTACTACTCGTATCTTGCTATCCATATCCATAGACAAGAACTTCCAGTTTCTCTGCCACATATTCTTAGCTGCCATAACAGAATCCTTTTAACCCGAACTCCTAAATACTTCATTTTATCATGTCCCCATATACATGTATATATGGGTATTGCTGAACCAATTGTTGAACCAATTCATGTGTGGGTACATAGTGTACAGCTATAGCCTTAGTTTTATCTTCATTAATTTTATATCCTGAAAAAACTTGAAACTGTCTCAGAATGTTCCACAACACTGACATGTCCTTTTGTGGTTTTATCAGGTACAAAATAATATCATCTGCAAATAAAGACAACTTTTCTTGATTACCATACCAATTATATCCTAGAATTTCTGAGTCCCTTGTTTTCCTTGCCAATGGTTCTAAATATAACACAAATAACAAAGGGGGACACCTCTGGCTGGTTCCTCTGTTCAGACACAACTTATCAGAGAAGAACAAGCTCCCACTATGATTTTTGCCTCTGATCTCTCATATACCCTCCTAATAAACCTTATTATTGTATCAAGGGAATGCAAATGCTTCCATTGCCCTAATCATAAAATCCCAGTTTACTCTGTCAAATGCTTTCTCTACATCAAGACCCACCAATAACAAAGGTATTTTCTTTCATTCAGCTTCCCTCTGGTCTGGATCATCATTGTTCTATTAATATTGTTAATGTTTGCCTCCCCTCCACAAACTATGCTGATCCATATCTATCAGTTTTGGCAACATCTTTGCTATTCTCTTAACTAGGCTAGATATAAACACTTTATAATTGTGGTTTAAAACTAAAATGGTTCTATATGAAGCTGGGTCTGAAGGGTCTTTGCCATCTTTAGGTATTATAGCCACCTCAGTTTTCTTCCAGAATGTTGGTGCTTCCCCTCCTTTTAAAATACTGTTAAACAAAATCTTCCAGATATTTATTACTTTCTTCCCTCCCAACTTCCAAACTTCCATCAGAATATTATCTGTTCCTGGAGACTTTCCTGCAGATTAGTTATACATCATCATTTTTATCTCATCTCCTCCTATCGTAACTGTTAATTGTTGAGCCTCATCTACCTCTAACATTGGCTTATTCAAGTATTCCATAAATATTTCTGTTTTTTCTTGATTTTCCTACTTTTTATAAAATTTCCAAAATATCTCTAATACCTCTACAGGACTGCTGGTTATTTTTCTTGTTTTAGGCTCCCTATGTTTGGCTACAATCCTTTCTACTTTCTGTTGCCTAAGTCTTTCTAATTTCATGCATATTATCCAAATACTCCCTTATTTTCTGCTTAACACTCTGCATTTGCACCTTGTCTTGTTCTGTGAGATTCCCCTTATTCTGAAATAATTCTTGTTACTTCTTCACCATATCTCTTCTTCTTTCATTTTACCCTACTCACTAGCTATAGTTTCTGAAGAACTTTCTGTCTTCCATAGTAACTCATGAATAATTTCTACTACCCATTCATAGGGTTGCCAACTTTTCTTTTTTTTACTAATTTTTTTTATTATTTTAAATAAGATGTCTCAAGAAACATTACATGAAATAAAGATAAATAACATATTTACAATTCTAAAACATTACTAACTTCAAACCATTATATAACTATTTACATTGGTGTCTATGCAAATAACATTGAAATTCTATATTATATAAAGTTAGAAACATAAGATGATATATCTTCTTTGATCTTTTCGAGTATCTCCAGTACTTTCATCCAAGAGTAATAGCAAGAAGTAGATCTTTTAGTTCTGTTCTTCACTGTTAATATTTCCATGTGAGCAACTGTTGTTGTTAAATTCTCAAATTCCTTGAACATAGGAGAAGGCTAATTTTTCCAGTGTATAGTTATGATTTTACTTGAAATTGCCAATAGTGACCATAGGATTTTAGTGTCTTTTTTTGGTACACAGTTTGGAATAGGAGAGTTGAATAAAATTAAAGACTTTGTTAATTGAAAATTATCATTATAAACAGTCTGAAAAAAAGTTAATGGATTTCCAGTAAAAAACATGCTGCCAATCTGCTTTTATCTTGGTATGGCATCTCCAACATTGATCTTCAATAGAATACATTTTGGCTAACCTATATAGGAACCTGTATAGAAACTTCTGTGTAGATATCTCCAAGTGAATAATTGCCAGTATTTTGATAATGTAGAAAATTTGGAAGATTTTAGAATATTACTTTTTTCTTCTTCAATTGGAGTATGGTTATTTATTAAATTATAATAATCCCAGTATGATTTTTCATGATAGTTTTTTGTTTTTTAACAATTTTATAGATATTAGACAAATAACCTGTACCCTGATAAGGCTGTTTTATGATAACAATAAGGTATTCAATGAGTTTTGGAGCTTCATGTCT
Source organism: Protopterus annectens (assembly GCF_019279795.1). Classification (NCBI taxonomy): domain Eukaryota; kingdom Metazoa; phylum Chordata; order Ceratodontiformes; family Protopteridae; genus Protopterus; species Protopterus annectens. Next base: position 1,367,794,814 of record NC_056728.1, on the reverse strand, counting down.
AACTGAAGGTTGCATTTGTTCTATTCTATTTATAAGAAAATGCCTTAGATTTTGTAAAAACAACCAATTGTCTTTATTTATATTATAGTTATAAATTATCTGTTCATTTGTTAGAATTTTCCCTTTCTCTATAAGTTGATGCCAAAAGAGTAATGTTTCTTCTTTAAGTATATTTATTTTAGTATTTGGAATGTATCTAGAATATTTGGTGTAAAAGCTATAGGGAAAATAAGAAAAATCCAAGAATTAATATTTGGTATTTTGTTTATATATGTTTTGAACACTGAAAGTGTAGAGCTTATATAGTTTGATGACAATTTATTAATATTATTCCTTTTCCCTAAAAAATAATCTTTTAACATCCATATAAGGGGTGATGATATTACTGTTAAGTTGTCTTGTATGTGATTATAATTGATTTCTATGTAAATCTGCTCATGGGGCTTGTTTCCATATAGGTGTGTATGAATTATTTAACCATAGTGTTATGTTTTTAATAACAGATGAGGTAATATATAAATCAATATCCGGTAAATTAATTCCACCATCTTCCCAATCTGGTAAATGTTTATTTAAAGCTATACGGGGTTTATTTGGAAACCATAGAAAATTTTAAATTAGTTTATTGTATCTTTGAATAATATATTTGGGAGGTGGCAATGAAAAATTTTGTATTAAGTATAATATTTTGGGAAATATGATTATTTTAATAAGATATAATCTGTCTGCTGTTGAAAAAATATATTTATTCCAGTAACCAATTGTTTGTTCTATTTTGTCTAGTATTTTATTACAGTTAAATATTAGAGAATCTGTTAATTCATTGAGTAGATTTATTCCCAGATATAATAATTTACTTTCTGCTACTATATATTTGGAAAATCTTTTGTTTATATTATTTTTTTTTTACAATTACAGGGCATAATTTTAGTTTTGTTTTCATTAAATATTAAGCCTGAAATATTTTGAAATGTATCCATTGAGTTAAATAGAGCATTCAAAGACTCAGTTGCATCTAAGAGAGTTAATAATATATCATCAGCAAAGAGTTGGATTTTAAGGTTTGGTTGCCAACTTTTCAAATGTCCAGAGAGGGACATTTTATGTAGAAATGTTGGATTTCACAATACAAACCATATCCACAACCAGTGCAAAGCAGTGAACTTTATTTTTTTCCAAAATGAAAGTTTATTCCAGTAACATTTGAGTTGTTTATGCTGTTTCATATAATATGTAATTGTTTCTGCTGCAAAATAATTGCTTTAAATAATTATTAAAAGAAACCTAGGAAATAGTTTCATCCTAAAATTCAGGACATTTGCCATTTGTTTGTTTTCTACACTGGACACAACTGCCCAAAGAGGGACTGTCTTGTGCATAGAGGGACTGCTGGCAACCCTACCAATTCATAGTTTCATATGTGTATACTAGGCTAATGACCACTAGGGCCCTTATAATCCTAGCCATGAAACCCAAATGTGATGAACAAATTTGATTTGATTTATATAGGAGGTGATTTACTAACTGCCTCTGTCCATTAGAGACAGAAGCTAGATCAGGGGTCAGCTCATCCATTGGTCCAAATTGTGTTCAAGTAGGGATAGGTAGAAACTCTGCTTTACATGTATGAAGATCCTGTTCCAGACCATGTGAATTAGGGAGTGAGAAACATATCTGTCTCTCCAACATTTCCTGTTTATGTCACAAGCAAAATTTATGTCTTTTTATCCAGTAGTTCTGATACTGTTTGTTTTATAGATTTGTAAAAGGTTCAACAAAACAGGGTCCATGGATGGGTTGTATGCCAGGCAAAGATCACTTCTCAGAGGTTTGTATATATACTGAGTAAATCCACAGGGCTTTTAGGCGATAAGCATAGGACAGTCTGTTTACTCCCTATATGCTTTTTGCAATGAACCATTGTGGACATTCCAGCTGCTGCATATGTCTGGTCAGGTGCATACTGAAGGGGGCATTATACTCTATGATGGGTCTGATGATTGCCAAGTATAGTTGTATGATGATCTCTCTGGACCTAGGTACCATGCCCTTGCTTATAAGTTAACACAGAAGGATTTTCTTACTAGCTTGGACTCATGTTAGTCGAAGGCTAGGTTACTATCTACATGAGTTCCCAGATGCCTGACTAGTGAATCAACTTTTAAGGCTGTTTTATTGATGATGTAGTTATTTGGGGTGAAAGACATCCCAAAAGGTACTAGAATCCCTTTCTTCGTATTTTCTTTTTTAATCATTTTCTCGATACCGAATTTTTATTTGGATTTGGCACCAAACATTTGTCTGTATTAGACCTTCCTGAAGTGTGCTCTCATCTTGAGGGGATTCAATGACTGCTTCCAGTTTGCAATCATCTGTGAACTTGTTTAACCAGAGGCCTTTGACATTGGCTTTGACATCTGAGAAGTAGATGCCAAACAAAAGTAGGCCTACCACACAGCCATGGTGGACTCCATTGATGACCAGCCTCTTTGTGGAGGTGGCCACATTCATTCCAATCTCCTGGGTCCTGTCAATGAGTCAGCTAGTTATCCAGCATTTTATAAGGGGTTTATACCTAGTTCCATAAGTTTGTTGACAACGTCCGAGTGGGGTATTGTATGAAATGCTTTTGCCAGATCTAGGTAGGCAGTATGCACAGTTTTCGCCTCATCCATTGCCTTAGTGACCTTTTCAAAGAGTCATCAGATTCAATAAGCAAAGCATGACCTTTCTTTGACAAAGCCAATCTGGAATGGTTCCATTATCTGGAGGTATTCTATGTCCTTGTTGATCATTTCCATGATAATTCTTAACATGGCTTTGCAAAGACTAATCATACTAATAGGTCTGTAGTTTCCATGATCTGTTGAAGGTCCTCCTTTATGAAGGGTGTGATAAACTGAGATGCTGTCACCCCAGCTAGCTGGAATTTTGTAAATAATTATGTCACTTGAAAATATTAATATGATTTATATAGAAATCTAACACTGCCAGCCCAGCTAGATAGAATATTGTAAATAATTCTATGTCATTTGTGAATAGTAATATGATTTGTATGCTTACCTTAAAAATGTAAGAAAACCATACCTCTCAACCTGGAAACATCAAAAATCTGGACAAGGCCCATGAAAAATAGGTACAAATCTGTATACTGATTAACATAAAATTTGCCTATATAATTATGTAACCCCACCCACTCCAATGGAATTGTGGGATACCAACTTTCAAATGCAAAATGAAGAATAGACAACCAAAATTTGGCACCAGAGCCCCCCTGCAGCCATTCCAATGTCCCATTACCTGGCTATTTCATCCCATTTACCATTAACACTAATGTGTATACTGCTTTACTTCTACAATGATTATTTGAATTTTATTTTTACATTTTATAGCACATTCTTACTCTTATTTGTGTTATTAGACCAACTCAATAGCTGTAAATGCACAACAAAATAAACTAGGTGAACTGCATGTTTTAAGACTTCCAATATTTAGTTCAAGTACTGACAGACCCTCTCCTACATTCATCCTGAAGCATCAAAACTATCATTGCAATCCAGGTGCTGTTAACTGGCCACTCTTGCTTCTCCACTGTCTGCAGTGGAAAAATATGTTTTATCTTGAATGCTGGAAAATGTACTGTACTTGTTTAAAATATTTTTCTTATAATGCAGGATTATGCAGCACATAATACAATTCTGATTTTCTGTTCCTGAATTTGGGTTAATGATATTTTTTGCTCTTTCCACTGAGGCACAAATGCCCTTGTGCATGACATTTTTTTACTTCTGTTGTATCTGCAGCTACACCCTTGACTTGTTACACCCACCCCCTTTAAAAGTACAACAATATAGTGCAGTATTAGCAATGCATCTACATACCATGGGAGTATGATGTCTGTTACATAACTAGCCTATCAAGGGGCTTATTTTATGGATGTGCAATAACTAAGTGCAATACTAAGGTACCTCACCTACACACTGAAGGACTGTAAAGTGCAATATGCAAACTGTGCAATAATTCAGCCTAATCATAGATATGGTGCTACTGTTTAAAATTTACTTTGACAACATTACCTTCATATTGTTCCTTGTCTTCCTTGTCTCCTGTTCTGGGATGGGTGTTGGTCACTGCTGTCCTACTTTACTTATAAATTGCTACTTATTAAATTTCTACTGTGATATTTTATTATTTTTTCTCTATCTATATGTGCAACAGTTACCTGCATTGAAAATGAAGCAGTATAATTTCATTCAGCTACACTGCTGTGTAGTTCTGAATGACAATAAAGTTTTCTTTGACTTTTGACATTGACTAGAACCCACCCCCTTCTGAATCAAAAGAAAATATTTAACCTGTTATGCTATTAACAATGCAAGCAGGTTCAGCATAAGGAACACTAAACTCCTCTTCCCCTGAAGCTCTGAGCTCCTTGTAAAATCCACTCAACACTCAACTGTATCTCTTAACTTTGCAGCACAAGAAATCTGGAAAAAGCCAAAATTAATTGGTGGGGGCAAAAGCCCAATAAACAGGGACACATTTTAAACACTGCTTGCATAATTTTGTAAAGTTGCTAGACTAAAATGTTGTGTTACCAATATGCGTTTCACTGCCAAGTCTTGAACCTAGGACCTTGTGCACTACAGTCAGAGCAACATACCACTATGCCAAATCAGCAGTTTCCTGAAAGATGGGAAGACTGAAACTTAAATAGCTAACATTTAGTGAATGCAGTTTTCACTTCTCACTATAGCTCTCAAGTCTCAACCTCTTAGCACAATAAACCTGAACAAAGCCAGTAATGGGGGAATACAGAATTCAGTTCTCACTTCTCAAAATAGCTCTCAACCTCTTAGCACAAAAAAACCTGGACAAAGCCAATAATGGGAGAATACATCCCCAAAAATAGGGACAAATTTCATATTCTGATCTTATAAACTTAGAAATTGCTAGAATAAAAGGCTTTGTGAAATTCAAATGCCTGTCATTATTTAGTGAATTCAATAATTCACTGATTTGCCACAAAAATCCAGAAAACCACAGATTTTATGAAGAACAGAACAAAAATATGAGGCATAAATTTCACAAGTGGTGGTGGATAGGGACTTTAGGCTCTTGTTACCTGCACCCACGGTACAGTGTTTGAGCCTGAGTACCTCTAGCCACCAGGTATATTCATTTGGGGCATTACACACACACACACACACACACACACACACACACACACACACACACACACACACACACACACACACACACAAAACCACAGCAAAACATTAACAGCTTTGCAGCTAGAAACTGTTAACACACACAGCTTGGAAAAGTTATTAACTCTAATCTAAAGCAAAACACTAGCAGCTTTGTTCATTCTGTTCCTGCAGCTAGAAACCATTGTTAACACACACAGCTTGGAAAAGTTATTAGCTCTAAAGCAAAACACTAACAGCTTTGTTCATTCCATTCCTGCAGCTAGAAACCATTGTTAACACACACAGCTTTGAAAAGTTACTAACGCTAAAGCAAAACACTAGCACGTTTGTTCGTTCTGTTCCCGCAGCTAGAAACCGTTAGCACACACAGCTTGGAAAAGTTATTAACTCTAAAGCAAAACACTAATTGCTTTGTTCATTCCATTCCTGCAGCTAGAAACCATTGTTAACACACACAGCTTGGAAAAGTTATTAACTCTACCTCAACTCTGCAGCAAAATACTAACAGCTTTGTTTGTTTTGTTCCTGCAGCTACCAGTTAAGGAACCGTTACCTCAACTCTGCAGCAAAACACTAACAGCTTAGAAAAGGAACTATTGTTAACTCTGCAGCAAAACACGAATTACCTCTACTCTCATGGCCACCTTGCAGCTACCCATTAAGGAACCTTTGTTAACTCTGCAACAGCTTTGTTCTGGCACCCATAAACAGGTAAAGAACCCTCTCAGCTGGAATTGCATGCACGCACATTACTGAGAGCTCAATTTCGACAGGCTGGCTGGCCATTTCACAGAGCTGACATCATCGTGCATATGATGATGTCAGCTAAAAAAGCTGGGTAAAAAATTCAAATAAAACGGCCAGGAAATTTGGAAATTAAGGGTTGCCACTTGGGAATCGGGACACCCCATTATTTGGACCCCAAAACTCTGTAAAAACTGAGTAATTTGGTACGGCTGGGAGGTATGAAGAAAACTATATGTTCTGTACTGAGTTTCAAGACTGTAACCACAGTGCACCCATGCTGGAAGACAGCAGACATGTGTACATACAGTATGCCAATGCAAATGTATGGTTTCATAGTAAAAGTTGGAATATACGGAGTTAACTTGCAAAACTCTAAGAAAATAAGCTAAGTAAAGAGTTTTACAATTTGTATAAAGTTAGTTTATCTCAGCTAAAGAGACAGAACGTCTACAGCTGGAGTTTCTTTTTATTATTTGGAAACAGAGATAATTACAGGTTTCCAAGGTAATTGTTTTATGACTTTTCAGTTTCAGGCAAGCTTCTAAGAGAGAATTGTCAGCTTCTGAGAGATAAGTATTTTTAACAGAGACATGTTAAAAATTTAAGTCCCTGCTAGCCTGGGGAACTTAGGCAGAGGTGACAAGAATGATGTAATCTGAGATTATTCAGCAGTCATGTGTATTATTAATGAACTATTTCAGAGAGACAATCAGTGCATTTTGTATCTTGTTCTAAAACTGTTAACAACTCACCAGCACTTTGCCTTGCTCTGTAAGTAAGTTATTTAGAACTTAGTTTCTCTTAGAGATATATAGAAATATTGCAAGTGTAGTCTAGATGTTTTCTGTAATTATGCGAGACTTTTACACCCCACCCCCACCTTAACAACCCAATATTATAGCCTATTATCTTAAACATGTTATTTTAAAATATTTCCTGCGACTGTGAACTCTATTGTCACTGTGTTGAGTTAATGAGTATTGTCTTGTGCTTTTATTATTTATTATAAAATATTTTTAAACCTTTTAACGGTGGCTGATTTTGTTTAAGAGATATTTAAGCTCTTAGAGAATTTGCATGCATTTGCTAACACTGTAAAAGCCACTCTAATAGCCTTAGTCTTAGTCACGCTTATGATTTAGATAATAGTAACATTGCACAGTAGAATTGGACACCCTTTGATAAGAACCTTTATAGTAGCTGATGAGTGTTTGGTGGCAGGTGGCACTACCATATATTCTGGGCAGAAGGGGCATAGCTAGCGTACCTGTGCCAGCCTTCCCCAGGAATGTCTCTGTGTTTGTATATAAATCAAATTTCAAAGTGTCTGTGTCAGCTACTTAGACAGGGACATGAAGCACTGGTTGGACAAAGAGAATGCTGAAGGTTTTGGCTTGACCACTCGGATGAGATCTGAACCCTATAGCTGTGCCAGTCGGGAGTCTTATTGGGGATATGGAGAGAAAGGGAGAAACCAGCCCGAGACTGACTGTGATCTCTGTGTGCTCTTAAGGGAAATTGCACTTTACTGTGTGTGTGCTTGTTATCCTTCCAATATGTACCTCCCTCACTGGTGTTAGTGGTGAGGGTTGAGCCTCCTTGGTTACTGGGCCAGTGTTTGGGTGTCACATATTAATTGTTTGGGAGTGGTGGGATATCCACATCAAATATTAATTGGTTGATAGTGGTGAGGTAGCCACATCACATATTAATTGGCTTGTAGTGGTGTGGACATTGAATTCCTGTAGCTTGTGTACAGTGATCACTGAAGGTGCATTCATACTCTAAATCAGCCACACAGTGAACATTCAGAGTTCATATTACAATTGTTTTGTTTATTTTGTTAGCTTAGTTAGTCAGGGAGAGCAGGCAAGCATGTCAGCAGAGGAGTATGGCAAGCTAACAAGGAGCCATTTGGCTGAAATGTGCCAGGCTAAAGGACTTGGACTGATGCATGGAAACCTGACTAAAGCAGACATGATTGCAGCTTTGGTCACAGCTACATAAGAGAATAGCAATCAGCAGGATGATCAGACTGGCCATGGAGATGTACAACACTCAGAGAATGGACAGCTCAACCTTTCTACAGTGGACTTAAAAATCCATCTGAAGTTAAAGAGACTTGAGTTGGAGGCCAAGCATTTTGAAATAAAAGCAGCAGAGAGACTGAGGAGTCTAGAGACAGAGGAAAATGAGAACCTGCAATGTCTGCAGGCTGAGGATAATGAGAAACTGCTACGCCTGGAAGCTTAGGAGAAGGAGAGGCAGAGGCAACATGAAAAGGAGATGCTGACTCTTCACCAGAATCATGGAGGTAATGGGGAAGGAGTAACCAGACCCCAGAAGCACAAAAGGTCACTAATGTCTTCCACAGGTTACAGAGTGGGATAATTTTGATAGTTTCATTCATATGTTTGAGAGGGTATGTAAACAGTATAATGGTGACCAAGGGCTCTGGGTATGGTTCCTGACCCCCTTACTCCATGGTAAAGCTGTAACTGTTCTGTCCAAACTTGCTGACAAAGATTTTTTAAATTATAATGTCCTAAAGAACTGCTTTCTAGACTTTTTTTAAGCTAACGCCTGAAGCTTTTAGGAAAAAGTTTTGTGAACATAGAAGGAACGCAGATGAAAGGGTGCATGAATATGCTGCAGAACTAAACACTTATTTTCATAGGTGGGTGAGTGGATATCAGGTCAGCACTTTTGAAGGGATGGCAGACCTTTTGGTGAGGGAACAAGCCCTTAGTACTTTGTCTGAGGACATGAGGATCTGGTTAGCTGATAAATAATGCCTTACTGTAGATGAGTTGGGGAAGAACGGAGACCTATACCTACCAAGCAGGGCATCCCTGCACAGGAAAGGGACACCCAGTGCTGCTCATGGGTCTAAGGGAACCCATGGTGGGCAGCCCAGACTGCCCCAACAGAATCTGCCAGTAGCAGGGGGGAGCCACTAGTCCTGGTATACGTCCAGGACCTAGGGCTAAATGTTTTAAATGCAACCAGTGGGGCAATGCAGCATATAGATATCCACAGAGGCAAGGTGGGGAACAAAAGGGAGAACCAGTAAGTGGGAATGACAAAATGCTAACAGTAGGTTGTCATTAAAGAACAAGGGTACCAAACTACCACAAGAGGTTATATCCTATCTTACTGAATGGCAAAGAGACCATTGCTAAGAGAGACACAGCCCCTGATGGAGGGCTAGAGGGTGAGAGAATACAGCAGTTGGTATTGCCCAGAGCCTATCATCTGGCACTACTAGCCATAGCCCATGATATTTCCTTTGCATGTCATATGGGCATAAAAGTACAAAGACACATATTATGCAGAACTTCTATTTGCTGGGATTTCCAGAGATGTAACAGGGTACTGAAGGACCTGTGAGCAGAGACAAGGCAGGAGACAAGGTGAAAGCTCCTTTGATGCCTTTGCCTGTGACTGAGGAGCCATTTCAGAGGGTAGCTATGGATATTGCAGAGCCTCTGAGTACCCCAAGCTCCACAGGGAAAATGTATATCCTAGTGGTAGTAGATTATGCTACAAGATACCCAGAGCAGTGGCTCTGTCCTCCATTGAGGCAAAAGAGGTGGCAAATATGTCGTTACAGATTTTCAGCAGGGTAGGTTTCCCAAAAGAAATACTGACTGACAGAGGTAACAATTTCATGTCAGACCTGCTGGCTTGTCTGTGGAAGGACTGTGGGGTGAAGCACCTAAAGATCACCCCTTACCATCCCCAGACTAATGGTCTTGTTGAGAGGTTAAACTCTACACTCAAGTCCATGCTACAGGCTACAGTTTAAAAGGGAGTGGGACAAATATTTGCCCCATCTGTTGTTTGCTTACAGACAGGTTCTCCATGAATCCATGTTTTTTTTTGCCCTTTGAGTTGTTGTATGGACATAGGGTGAAGGGACCTCTAGATTTAATTCATGATGAGTGGGAAGGTGAGTGTGAATCTCACAAGGAGTCTATTATGACATATGTTCTAAACCGCAGGACAAGGCTCAGGGAACTCATGGGCTTGGCTGAGGAGAACCTGGCAGAAGTCCAACAGCAGACAAAGGTCTGGTATGACAGGAATGCTCAAGCTAGACAGTATGTTGTAGGGCAGCAGGTAATGGTTCTCATTCCTGTCAAACACAACAAGGTGCAGGCAGCTTGGGAGGGATCCTACAAGGTGGTAAGGAAGGTAAGTGATGTTAACTACATGGCTGAGTTGCTAGACAGGAAGCAGGGGCAGAAATTGTGCCACGTTAACATGATGAAACCTTACCATGATAGGGAGGCCCTTGTGCTATTTGCAGTACAAGGTAAGATAAGTCTGGGAGGATCTATGGCTACAGGGAGCCAGCCAGGAAAATCCAAAATTACTGTAGTGGAACTTATGGTGCAGGCATATGATGGAACAGTGCAGCACAGTACTGGGGTCAGCAATGCCAAGGCAGCTGGAATCTCAAGACAGGGAATGGGGTAAGGTATTCCCAGATAGACTCAACCCTCTCAAGCAATGTTTCTCAAGGGACATTTGAAAAACTAGCTTGAGTTCTCGTAGGGGGTGACATGTGATAAACTTGAGATGCTGCCAGCCCAGCTCGCTAGAATTTTGTAAATAATTATATGTCACTTGAAAGTATTAATATGATTTATATAGAAATGTGACACTGCCAGCCCAGCTAGATAGAATTTTGTAAATAATTCTATGACTTTTGTGAATAGTAATATGATTTGTATGCTTTCCTTAAAAAATGTAAGAAAACTATATGTTCAGTACTGAGCTTCAAGATTGTAACCATAGTGCACCCTGCTGGAAAAGAGCAGACGTGTATAAACAATATGCCAATTCAAATGTATGGCTTCATAGTAAAAGTTGGAATATACAGAGTTAGCTTTCAAAACTCTTAAGAAAATAAGCTGATAAGTGAAGAGTTTTATGATGTGTATAAAGTTAGTTTAGCTCAGCTAAAGATACAGAATGTCTACTGCTGGAGTTTCTTTCTATTGTCTGGAAACAGAGGTAATAACAGGTTTCCAAGCTAATTGTTTTATGACTTTTCAGTTTCAGGCAAGCTTCTTAGAGAAACTTGCTTGCTTCTGTAAGTATTTTAACAGAGATATGTTAAACATTTTAGTCCATGCTAACCTGGGAAATTTAGGCAGAGGTGACAAGAATTATTTAATCTGAGATGATTCAGTAGTAATGTGTATTATTAAAGAACTATCTTGGAGAGACAATCAGTGCATTTTGTATATTGTTCTGGACCTGTTAACAACTCACCAGCACTTTGCCTCGCATGTTATTTAGAACTTAGTTTCTCTTAGAAATAAATAGGAATATAGCAAGAGTAGTCTAGATGTTTTCTGTATTTATGTGACACTATCCTATTATGTTTTTTTAAAGTATTTCCTGAAACTGTGAACTCTGTTGTCACTGTGTTGAGTTAATGAGTGTTGTCTTGGGCTTTTATTATTTATTATTAAATATTTTAAACCTTTTAATGGTGGCTGGTTTTGTTTCAGAGATATTTAAGCTGTTAGAGTACTTGCATGTATTTGGTAACACTGTACAAACCACTCTAATAGCCTTAGTCTTACTCACACTTACCATTTGGATAATAATAACATTGCACAGTAGAATTGGACACCCTTTGGTAAGGGCTTTTATAGTAGCTGATAAGAGTGGTTGGTGGCAGGTGGTGCTACCGTATAGTCTGGGCAGAAGGGGGCATAGCTGGAGAACCTGTGCCAGCCTTTCCCAGGAGTGTATGTGTGTTTCTATATAAATTAAATCTCAAAGTGTGTGTGTGTGTGTGTGTATGTGTGTGTGTGTGTGTGTGTGTGTGTGTGTGTGTGTGTGTGTGTGTGTGTGTGTTCCAGCTACTTGGGCAGGGACATGAAGCACTGGTTGGACAGTGATGGTGCTGGATGTCTTGGCTTGACCACTCGGCTGAGATCTGAACCCTATAGCTGTGCCAGTGGAGTGTCTTATTGGGGATCTGGAGAGAAAGGGAGAAACCAGCCCCAGACTGACTGTGGTCTCTGTGTGCTCTTAAGGGAAATTGTACTATATGTTGTGTGTACTTGTTATCCTCCTAATGTGCACATCCCTAAATGGTGTTAGTGGTGAGGATTGAGATTTCTTGATTACTGGGCCAGTACATGGGCATCACAAAGGGGGGGGTGACCATTTCAGTCCTCCATTCATGTGGCATAAAGCTGTTTTAAGACTATAGGTAAGTAAGAACTCCAGGGTCCCTGATAAGTCATATTTTAGACTATTCAAAGACATCTTGGAATGTTATCTGGACCCACTGAGGCTGTGTTCTTGGCTTTAGTGAGTACAGTCAGTAGATGCTCCCTAGTTATAGTTGTAGGGGTTATGTTTGAAGGTATTTTTTTTTTGGGGGGTGAGGGTGAGAGGGGGATAAAGTTGGAAATAAATTTGTCTACTTACAGGTTTACTATATCACCAGACTCAATGAATGTGGCACCATTAACTACTGGTTCATCGCTGTGTGCTGCACTTAAGGTTTCTGACATAGCTGTTAAAGGCATTATGGTTATCTTTTACCTAGGAGGCTATCTTAACCTCAAAGTTGCTCTATTTGACCTAATTAGCCTTCTTAATTGCCTATTTACTTTGATGAGAGAGTTTTTATCTTTATGGGAATTACCCTTTCTGATTTTTGCCATATTTTTTTCCTTGTTGTATATCCCATTTAGTTTGGGATGCGACCAGGGTGGTTTGTTTCTGGGGATAGTCCTGGGCTTACTTCTGATAGTTACCGCAGCCTCTATGTAGCCATTGACATGATATTACAGAGTTTCTGAGAGCAATTTAGTATAAGCTGCCGAGTTCTTGGGGTTTGGAGGGACATTGAATTTTAACAAAATTTGCCTTGGAATACTTCTTAACATCTACTGGTTTCAATAGGATTACAAAGTTGACTTTGATTTTCAAGAAGACAGCTTTATGACTGGACCTTATCTGGGAGGATGAGACATTAGGGGGGTGCAGTGCTCTCCTATATTTGTGAGCATATGATCCAGTATGTTAGAGATTCTAGTGGGTGTATTCAAAATCTGGTCAAGTCTGTATTTATAAAGTTCAGGAATTTATTTGCCTATAAATTAGAGGCCATGTAGGATCCCTAGCCTTCTTCTTCTTCTTCTTTCGGCTTTTTCCCGGTTAGAGGTAGCCACAGTGGATCACCTGTCCACTCATGATTGGCAGTAGAGTTTTTACAGTGTTGAGTTGCCAGCATGGCACCCAACCTTCCACGGAAGGCACACACTCATACCTAGGGCCAATTTTGAGTATCCAATCCACCTACAGCATGTCTTTGGGATGTGGAAGGAAACCAGAGCACCCAGAGAAAACCCACACAACCACTGGGAGGACATGCAGACTCCAAACAGAAGGCACCCCAGCCGAGGATCAAACCGGAAAACCTCTTGCTGTGAGGTGGCAACACTAACTGTTGCACCATCGTGGCCACCCTGTAGGATTCCTAGTCTACAGAGGGGTAATTAAAGTCTCCCATGAGTAGGGTGTTGGGTTAAATAGTAAGTTTCTCCAGCAGGTCCAAGTATGTATTGTGAGCCTCTTGGGATAAGGAGAGTGACCTATAGCTGGCTTGGGAATGGTACAATATTATGTCTGTGGTAATCTGTGCATAGAGGGACATCAGCAGTCATGCAGTTTGTCAGCTTGTTATTTTATATACTGAGACAGTTCCACCTTTAGCCCTTGTCTGTGCAGCTTCTAATCTAAAAATGTGGAAGGCACTAAAACATTACACTGCCTGAGTACTCTCTGCCACTTTAAACCATGTTTTGTTAACTGCACAGATGTCTGTATTCTTGAGTGTGAGGAAGGCTTGGAGGTAGTGCAGTTTTTTATTTAGATTTGTGGCTTGAGCATGAACAGTAACACCCTGAGGTTCACTTGAGCTGATTTTGCCATGGCAGTAGGTTTATCAATTTGGCATTGCCTAAAAAAAGCACTTTGGGTGTGAATACATTTTTAGCTAGTATTCAAAAGTCTAGAGAGCTCCTATTTTTAAAAGATAGGTGGGGAAGTACCAGTGTCTCATTTTTACTTCATTATCTTTCATTTTTATCTTAGCTATTATTGGTGCATGATCTGAAATATTTACTGGATGTGTGTCAAAGCTCTCAATTAAATGCACTTGTTCCTGTGAAATATAATTTCTATCTAGTCTAGCCCAGTAATTGTACCTTGGGAAATAAAATGTAAATTCTCTCTGAGTTCTTACTCCTGAATTCACTTCTTCCATACCAAATATTTTCAGAAATTTCTTCAGGAAATCTACTCTTCAATTGTATTTTCCCTTCTAGGTCCCCAGATACATCCTCCCTGTCGCAAATCAAGTTCTTTTCCCCACCTATAAGTAATATTCCCTGCTGAAAGCTGATTATTTCTTCCATTTTTTTAATCTCCATAATAGTAGTTTTAGGTGGAATATAAATACATGCCAGCATAATTCTCCTCCCTTACCAATACCCCCTTACTACCACACAACTACCATTATTATCTTTTTTTCCCTTGCCTATCACTAGTGGAGCTCCTCTAGCAATTAGAACATGTACTTCTCTTTTACTTTGTCCCAGATAATGTGCTGAATATCAAAATAATTTCTTAATCAAATTCACATGCTCAGTTCTTTCCAAATGCATCTCCTGTAGCACTGTTATTTTCATTCCACATTTCTTAATATAAGTCAGTGCTGTTTCCTTTTTGTCTATACCTGTAAGACCGTTCACATTCCATGATAATATAGAAAGTGTCACCATTATGATAAGAGGTTATTATTCCAACCTTATATATATATATATATATATATACATATATATATATATATATATATATATATATACATATATATATATATATATATATATATATATATATATATAGACACACATATATATATATATATATATATATATATATAGAGCATCTTTTTAGATGCCTATTTCCGGCTTTTGTGATACATGTACCATTTAATGTTTGGCAGACTAAATTCTTATGCTGTTGTTTCTTGTCATCTCTATTTGAACCTATGTCACATTTTACAAAACTTTTTGTTATAATGAAAACCCTCAAAAGAAAACACACAAATCTATGTATAACTTCAAATAATAAAATGCAACCCTCCTAATAGGAACACCTCTCCCAAACAGACAGATGCAAACACAGGCATTATCTGATCTAAAGTTAAGGTTATCTATGCTAACACACATGCCTGTGCTCCTACTTACACTAATAGCTTGCTGCTCTTGTTTTATCTTTATTCCCCTCCCAGATGTGAAAAACAATTTGCATACTTTCAGGAAACATTAACTTTTAGTTTCAAAGAAACCATTGCTCTGGCTTTTTATTGCCTATAATCAGCTTGTTTCCATGGAAACATAAGAAAATTTGTAGCCCTCAGCTGCAGGCATCTGAAGTCATTCTGAACATTTATTTCTAAAGCAAAAGTTTTCATTCTATTCAGTTTTCTTTCATTTACTTGTTTCCACTTTAAACTTGTTATCAGATTAAGTCAAAGGTCTTCTTAATCCAGACATTCACCTATACAAAAGTAAGAGAAAAGATATCAGCTCTACATATGTTATGATCTGTGCACTTTTACACCCCACCCCCACCTTAACAACCCAATATTATAGCCTATTATCTTAAACATGCTTTAGAATACCCTTTATTTTCTTTTTGCATTGTACTGTCTATACGTATTTCTTAATACTTAAGAAGAAAGAAAGGCATTTGTTTACTTTAGTGTCTTTATCACATATAACAATATCTGAAAAATGTTTTAATATGTAACTTGCAATTATATTATGACCATTTTATAGAAAATACTGTTAATAACAGAAATTGTTTTACTTAGTTACCTTTTTCCTACCTGTTCCATTCCCCTCAGTGTCCTTCCAAACATTAATAATTTGAAGTGGGGAAAAAGCCTTTCAGTCCCCCACAAGTTTTAAAAAGTCAACAAACGTCCATTCTTTCCACTTTTTCTGTGCAGGCATATTTCACAAATGCAAATTATGCTTTATAATCTCATATGTATTAACTAATTTCCATGTTACTGATCTTCTTCTTGTGTATCTACATCTCCCAACTACAGGCTTTGGTTCAATTCCAGTGTGCTCCCAAGTCTTCTAATCCACTCCTGTGCTTTCCTCTGTCTCTCAAGCATCTTCCTTTGGAACACTGGCAAAATCTCTCTGTGAGCTTTGTTATGTGAAGAATGAGAAGCAGAGTCCTCTTCTGCTTGATGTCTCACTTTTTGTTGAACAAATTTTTCCTCCTTAACCTGTTCTGCATCAAAAATGACTTTGACCGTCCTGAAAAATATTCAGAAGACAGCTGGATACAGGATCTTGAATCTTACACCTGCCTCTTGATGTTCCCTGATAGATGGAATAAATTTACTTCTGTTCTGCCTGGTGTACAGTGAATAATCATTTTCCAAAAACACTCTAGTGTTTCTAACTTGTAATACTTTGCCCTTCTACCACAGTTTTGTCAGGATCAAGTCTTTCTTCTGCTAGGATTGCAGCTTTACTAATACAGGTTTTGGCTGCTTTCTAATGGCCAGGTTTGGAGCATACTCATGATATGCCCTTTTAGTTAACAAATCTTGCTGTGGTATACCTGTCCAGTTGCTTATTTCTGCCTTCATAAAATTAATATAGTCAGTTTTTTTCCACTTTTTATGATACAGCAAAAAATCTCAGGTTTTCCCTGCATGCGCTGTCCTGTAATTCTAGCATTTTTGAAACATCTGTTCTTGATCAGTCTCATACTCAGGCAGCCTTTTCTTCATTTCAACCACTGATTTTTGCAGTTTTATTAGTTCATCTGAATATCTTTTTAAAGCTTCTTCCATTTCCCCAGCCTTTTGTTATTTGAGTTGCTATACTGCTTCAATGTTTTGCTTATTTTAATCAGCTCTGATCACATTTGACTTATTTTTCTGTAGAATACCAAAGCTGGAGCCTGAACATCTTTTTTGCTGAACATCTGCAGGATTCTTCCCAGTCTGTGTTTTCTATTCACCTTTTCTACTTGATTTTCTTTCAGGCTATCTTACTTTCTTCTTTGTTGGCATTCAGGCACTGTACTTACTAGCCAGTAACTGAATTTACTAAAAACTGGCAGAGTTCCTGGCCTTTATCTCACAGTTTATTTTTTCACAATGACAGAGCTGAAGTTAGGCCTTTGATCAGCCATCATGAAAGTCCAAATAAGTCATTTTAGTTTTTAACTTAAATATACCTGCATTGAAGCAGCCCCTAAAAAGTGCAAAAGAGAATTTTACAGAGTTGAGTTACTTAGAACAAAGCAGTGGCATGTCAGCACCCTAATTCTAGAAACCTCTATCAGACCATCATTAGCCAATCAAAATCTGAGATCTATGTTTAAAGATTATAGAATATCTGGTAGGTAGAGGTGTAAATATAGGTAGGCCCAAATGAAAAAAGAAATCATTCCATCCTAGAACATCACACACACTTATGCAGTAAACAAGGATAAAAATGAAACAGTTGAACTGTGAGCAAAGGTGGCCCCCAAACTGGACCTTTTAGAGTAATCAGTAGATACCTGATGAACACTGATAAGAGCAGTAAAAGGGATGCAGAAATAAAAAGAAACCAACAGACAACATCAGATGGAATCCCCATTTAAAAAGCTGCTATCTCTATAGCCTAGTGCAGCAAACTAGAAATACCCTACTAGTTTAAGTGTTAAGCGAGCTAGGTTTCAACTCATCAATTTTAATTTTAGTTTAAGTTATTAATGTTAAACTCTATAATCAGTATTCCCTATAGAAAATTCACTGCCAGCATGGGTTCTATTTATGTGTTTACAGTGATGACGTGCCTGATCTTTTCTCTTTTCTCCATAAAATTCCAGTTGTGGACTCATATACTTAAAGAAAAGTCATGTGGAGATTGCAGGGGTTGCAAAAATGTCTTACAGATTTTTTTTCATTGGATTAAAACTAAAACCATTTTTCTTTATCTGGTTTAAGCTGCAACCACCTGAAAGTTGGGAAGATGAAGGAGAAATAAATCAAACTTCTAATCTTCCATGATCTCATATCTACCACATAGGTTCATAGGTGCTTACTAGGTTATTGATCTGCATAATCTTGAAAATGTCTAGCCTTACATTCCTATGGTAGGCTTAAGCTCTAATATTTTACATATGAACACAGAGGGGAGCAGAGCAATGGTATTTTGGAACATTTACTGTTTGCCCTTATATATGAGTGACATGACTGCTAAACCAGGAGTGAATTTGTAGTGTCTCATCAATTCATCCAAATTATATTTAAATAGAGTAAGTGCTTTGCTTTTACAGAGTAGAAGACAGTTCCACAGAAAAGGCATTCTCTATGATACATACCTATCTCTCCAACTTGCTCTATTTATGTTGCAAAAGAAACAGAGGTCCCCTGTGTGACTGCTCATGCTACCATTGGACTTGCAAATGTGTAATATGTGAGACATAGGTCTCCTATTACAAATATGTATGATACTAAGAACAGGAGCACATTTTTGAGATGGTTTGCCTAGTTTTTGTAATTTAAGTCCTTGATTTTTGAATGAGAAATCATTGTGGCCACTCCAGTTGTGGCAGGTGTTTGAAGAGGTACCTATTGAAAGAGGCATTATATTCAGTAATTGGGCTGATGAGAGCCACATACAGTGGAATGATTACATACCTGGAGCTGGAGACCATACATTTAGATATAAGCTGTGCAATGAAAAAGGACTTCCTTACAATAGTGTATATGTGGTGATCAAAGGACAGTAAGTTGTCAACATGGGTTCCCAGATTCATTTATTTATTTTATTTAGTTATTTTACATTTGTTGACCGGGCTAGTCCAGCTGGATCAATGTCCATTTTCAGTGGAGGCCCGGGGAGAAAAGCTCCACAGATTAAAGCATGGTTATAGAAATACATGTAAAATAAACACCTATGATACAGGCAATGAGCAAAAATACAAAGATATTAGTTCAGGTCAGGTAATGCAAATCTAACAAAAAACAAATAATACCAACTATGTAATATCAATTATGTAATTAAAACAATTTTTTTTTTTTTTTTTTTTGACAACAGTAGTAACAATAGAATCATAAAGTTATTTGTGCTTAGAGAGAAAGATTGCAGTGTTGAATAAATACATAAGATAGTAGAAAGATGAAAGTAGGTTAGTCAGGATTGGTACAAGAGCAGAGCCAGAAATTGTTCAGATGTGAAAGAAGTTGTTTCTTAAAGAAAGGAAAAGTGGCTAGAGAGGAGATATGTAAGGGAAGGTTATTCCATATTTTGCCAACTGAGTTGGAGAAAAGGCAGTTCCCTGCAGAGTTTGTAATTCTGGTAGTGTTAACTTGTAGCTTTTGGGAGGAGTGTAGTTGTTTCAAGTTAATATAGGGAGTCAAGAGGTTGCTAAGAGCTGGTGTTTTTAAGGGTTGATATAACATTTTATGTGCTATTAAGAGTTGTTGATAGATAATCTTGTTAGGAAGTTCCAGCCAATGTAGTTGTTTTAAGTTTAGGCAGTGGTGAGTTCTGTATTGAGATGCAGTGGCAAATCGAGCTATGTTGTGGTAAGATGTAGTCAGTTTCCTAAGGTTACATTTAGAGAGATTAGTGTAGATAGAGGAAGCATACAGAAGGGTAGAGATAAGATGCGATTGTGCTAAGGTAGTCCGTGCCTCGGGTGTAAGGAAGGGTTTGATTCTGTACAGTGAACCAATCTTTTTTTCATGACTACAGAATCAACTTTCCGAGGTTTGTTGTCAATGAAATAGTTACAAAGTCAAGCTTGTCAATGGATACAATTATATATTTCTAGGAATTTAGTTTTAGTTCATGGTTTTGATAGATTTGTTTGGAAAAGGCAGTCTTGAAGGATTTTACTGAACACTGAGGTGTACCACTAAAGACAGTTCTTTTGAAAGAGGTAATGACAGCCACCCTAATTTCCTGGGTTCTTTTGGTGAGCCAGTTTGCTATTCAGTGATCTACATAAGGCTTTACCTTTAGCTGGGAGTGATTATCTGTAACACCTAAGTGTGGGATAGTGTTGAATGCCTTTGCAATGCCTAGGTATTGGTGTGTTCTAATTATAACTCATCCATTGCTTCAGTAACCTTGTTAAAGAAATTAATCAAGTTAAGAATGCAGGAGCTGCCCTTGATAAATCCATTTGTAAGTTCTCTATTTACTTATTTATTAATTCTATTGTGATACTTTCCATAGACTTACAGATGAGGCTAGCCAAGCTTATGGGTCTGTAATTATTACCCAGGTGTCTATTGGTGCTACATCCTCTTAAATAAAAATGTATGTCCAAATTCCTCGTTGAACACCCATGAAGAACAGGACCATCATATTCCCCTCCCACACACATATATTACTTCCACTACCCAAATATTCATCTACCCTTAATAAAAACAAACATATACACAACCTTCTGAACATAATAGTTAAATATGGAAATTAAAATCTATGAATTAGTGTTTGTACTACTGTTTAGGTTTGAGCAAATTAAGGTTTGTAATATATATACTGGGCCTTCAAATATACTTCATTCTTGGCTGAAGGAACATTATCCTTCAAAGATTACATTTTAAGACCCACAAAGAACAGTTGACTGAAGGCCCGAGTCAAGTGCCCTTGAGACAGAATCTGTACCTACAGTATATAAAGCAAGTGATAGTCACCACAGCAATTGTGAACAAATGGTAAGAATGAAGCAAACAAGGTGATACATGGCACTTGTCAACATCTACACTGACATTTCAGGGTGCATTCAAGTAAGATGTTGCCTAAAAGGGGTCTATGTCAGATGATAAAGTTTTCAGAAACTTGAAATTCATATGGTCGAGATCATATGACCTCATTTCCAAAAACTCCAACATAAAAAAAAAACCACAAAAAAAACACAAAAATCTACCTTTTTTTACAATTTTTCAGGGCGGCAAGCCCCCCTGCACCCCCATGGTGGGCTGCACCCCATACACTCCCTGCCAATTATATATACCAACTCGAAGATCACACTACAGAGAGGAAAAGGGTAAATTCCCTAATCCCCACTGTACCGTGATCTCCATTCAAAAGCTTCGATATTTCAAAAACTTGATCATATGGTCATGACCATAAGAATTTTGAGTTTCTGAAAACTCAATCAACTGATATGGACCCCCTAAAAGACATGTTTTTTTTGTATTAGAAACCACCACCAAATAGTAAATATTCTTGAGTATAGAGTGCATCAGTTTTATTAATGGATGTCTGCTCAGTTTAACTAGAATTTGATGTCACTGACAAGAGTTGATTAAAGCACAGCAACACCACTTTTCCATTTGTGCAGGTGCACTAAAATACTAAAAGCCTTCTTGCACATGCACTATTACATTTTGTCGAAAAACACTGGCAGTGCAAACAGCCAGCTGTAAACTCACCCTGGGGTTTCAAAAGGTTTAAGCCACTGTACTGTTGATACTTGGGGATGCACAGAATCGTTTATTTTTTTGTCTTGCATTCTGTGACTGAAATGTAGAGTTTGCAGCACTAACACAGCATCATTGACATTTATGTTTTCAATGTTTCTTCGGTGGTATCTCCCTACCTCTCAACTGTTCAAATGTTCACAGAATATCCAGATTTTTGCCTTATATTTTTTTTATCTGTTCCTCATAAAATTTTTAGTTTTCTGACAAATCACTGAGGATTGAAGTCACTTAATAATGACATACACTTCAGATTCAGACTTCATATCCTTCAGCAAATGCATGTTAACATAAATATTGTTATTCAAGCAATGCTGTATGTTTATAAAAGCAATATTTAAAATCTGTCACTATTTTTGGGCCTTTGTCCCACTATTATTTTAGACTTTGTCCAGATGTCTTGCATGAAAAGGTTGAGGTTTATGAATTCTACATACATCACTGCATTAGCACTGTAAACATGAGGTTATTATATCGTAGTCATCACTACTCTCCGCTTTACTTCCCAGAGGTAGATATTTAGATCGCTTTTTCAGCCTTACATCAGATGGTAAAATATACAAAAAGAGATAGCGTATGTAGCGATACACATTTGTTTATGAATGCTTGACTGAAAGCTTGTATTGTACATTTGCATATGATCAGGTATTTCAATGTATGTCTGTCTGTGTGAAATGATTATATGTATGAATGGTGTGTTTGTGTGTGTGTGTGTGTGTGGGGGGGGGGGGTAATTTTTATATGTATGAAAGGGTGTGTGATGAAAGTCCACAGATAAATGCCAGAGTGAGTGTTAATTTAAGGGTCAGTATGAAATGATGTTCACATAGCTCAATAAAATGCTAGTAGAATTTGCAATTTGATCCTGACAGAGATGTGATCTTTGATGGCAGGTATTGATGTGTCACATACAATGATGTGTGAATTATAGTGTTTATGTATTTGAGGCAGTTGAAGCTACTGGATAGTGTGCTCACGTAACACATCTTTGAGAACCCATCTTCAGTAATGTGTTATGATGTCAATCAAGACCTGTGTCTGATCCTCTTCACTAGGTTATTCCTGACTCCATGTGTGCATATCGTACATGATGTCAAAATAAAGGGGCACTGTAGCAGAAGAAAAAAAATGAAGAAACAGAGTGCCGGAATTAAATTTATTTGGACACCAAAAGTTGTATTTTCTTTCTCCTCTGCATTTAAGCAGTTTTTGTGATTCTGCTGCCATTGGGCTAATCAAAGAGACTATTATATTATATTATCTTCATGAACCATAATAGTCCTATTAATACAACAATCTGTACTAACTCACATTTTCATGGTTTCCAAATTGTCTTCTGTTGATGAACATTTCTGTGTAGTAATGACTTGAATCTCAGTCTTGTTTTTTTTTTTTCATGCACTACTAAACCACCAAAGTTTTCTGCAACATATTAAATTTTTGGCTTGAGATGACTTCACTACAACCACCATTGGCTTTGAAACTTTATCAAAACCTCTCAGAAAAACTGCAGAGTTAATGTTAGAGCTCTATCTTACTTAGGCTTTTTCAACTGAGTTCAAGGAAGTTCTTGGCTTTTTGGATAAGATCAAGAGAAGAAAGAAATCTCATCAAAATTCTAAAAAAAAATTATTTTTGTTCCATCCCAAACATAGTGATGACCCTGTTTCCCTAAAATAAAGTGTAGAGTGTTCTGCCTAAACAACAGAAAACGTGTACTTCAACCTGAGTCTCATTCCAGTATTGCATCAGAACAGCTGCATTCATTGGCATTTCTTCATCACTAGTTTTTAGAGTCTTGCATATGACTTATTCAAAACATAAACCAAATTCTCTGAGTCATGCTTGGCTAGACTTTAACTGCAAGTACAGATTACTCTTGCAAGTTTTCTAGGTCAAAATGCTTCTGATGCATATGGTGTGATTAAATGTATTTATGTTGTAAGGATGAAGAATGACCCATTAACTGATAAGGGCTGCAAGAGTAGTTAAGTATGGGGTCAGAGCAGTAAATCTGATAATACTGGATAAACAGAGTCAGAACATGCACAAATTTATGAAGCACATTTGCAAAGGCACACAACCAGAATAT
This sequence comes from Protopterus annectens, assembly GCF_019279795.1. Taxonomy (NCBI): domain Eukaryota; kingdom Metazoa; phylum Chordata; order Ceratodontiformes; family Protopteridae; genus Protopterus; species Protopterus annectens. The sequence continues at coordinate 1,367,771,197 of NC_056728.1, read as the reverse complement.
GTCAGCAGTAGTTCAGGTGGTTCAAAACATAATCAGTTAATTACTATAATCTTCTTCTTCTTCTTCTTCTTTCAGCTTTTTCCCGGTTAGGGGTCACCACAGCGGATCACCTGTCTGCTCATGATTGGCAGTGGAGTTTTACAGTGCCGAGGTGCCAGACCGGCGTCCAACCTTCCACAGAAGGCACACGCACACACGCACACACTCACACCTAGAGCCAATCTGGAGTGTCCAATCCACCTACAGCATGTCTTTGGGATGTGGGAGGAAACCGGAGCACCCGGAGGAAACCCACGTGCTGATGTGTCAAATTAATGCGATGAAATAATTTCTCTGATTAGTGCATCACTATAGGTACAGAGACACAAGAAGCATATTGCTAAAACTGTGTTACAAAGTAATGATGGCACTCTGAAGAAACATTTCCTGGTTTGTCTGAAAGTCCAAGTGTCTACAAGGTGAATATCAGCTCCAAAAATTCATATCCCAGGAAGAGTTATAACAGTATTTATAGCTAGAACAGGACAAGAATTAATGCACACAGGAGTTATGTGAATCATAGTTAAGCAAACTGAGATAACTTATGTTAAGAAACTCCGTATTAAAATCCATCTTTAGTAAATCTACTGGAGCATAAAAGCAGTTTGAGGCAAGACAATTATTTTTCAGACTAGATTGGCAGCAAATTCCAACTAGACTAACAAGGACAAACTACAGACTCTTTTATGACATGAAACAAATAGCAGAATAGTTACAGAAAATTCCTTCCAGTCATAATTTACATCTTTGATTGACAGTAGAAATATGTAATTATTATGCAGAACTTGCCCAATATTGTTATATCTCAGCACATTGTCATTACTACCCTAGTTCTCATGACTCAATCCATGCAGTACACAAACAAGGCTATATTCATTATAGAAAATGTAATGAAACAAAGCCAAATTATACTATTCCTTTGATTCATAACAAAGTATTACTGTTCACTTTATCTAGTTTTCAACATAATGTTGCTTTACCCATACCTTTCAGAATGCAAACATGTTTCTAATCTGAAATACAGGAATCCATTTCATTAGATGCAATGTCTAATGCAGCATTCTTCTCTGTTACTTGATGCTAATCAAGGCTTCTGGCAAATTAAACTAGATGAAGCTAATTCCATAATGAGCACATACATCACGTCATAAATGCAGATTTTTGACACTTCTGTTTGGAATCTTTTCAACTCCAAAAGTTTTCCAAAAATCTGTAGCAGGCATACAAAAATGGTGAGATGATGTATCAGCATCATTGATGATATTGTAGTCTGGGGTGCTACAAAGTGGGAACATGACCTGCATTTAGAGACATTATTGGGTAAACTGAAGCAAAAAGGCTTAAAGCTAAACAAAATTGAATGCCTAATAGGTCCATGGGAAATATCTTGTCATCATAAGAGTTTAATCCTGATCTGACAAATTTAAAGCAGTGGTAAATATGAAAAAGTCTCATGGCAAATAATGTCTTATGCATTTCTAAGGCATGGTACAATGTGTTTTCAAGTTCATACCTAAATCATTACATGTAACCATACCACTCAGGAAACTACTGGAGCATGATGTGGCCTGGCTTTGTTCAACAGAGTAAGAGGAAATATTTGAAATGCTTAAATATATGGTCACTACAGCACCTACAGTCAAATCCAATGATGTATTGCAACCTACTTCTCTGCAGGTAGATTATAGCTAATGAGACCGTGGTGCTTTTTTGTTGCAAGAAGGTAGATCAAAATCATATGGCTCAAGAGCTTTAATGCTCAAATACACTGTGCTCAACTTGAAATTGAGATGTTATCAACAGTGTTTGGTTGTTAGAAATTTTATAACCATAGTATATGATGAAAACATAATGGTAAAATCAGATTATAAAATACTTCAGGGCATATTCAAATATTGTTATATAAAGCACATGCAAGCCTTCAAAGGATGTCATTATCTTTACAACAGTATAATTTGCAAGTTCAGTGTAAACCCAGAAATCTATGCATGCAACTAATACCTTAATTACAAGGAAGACTTGTTTGAGACATTTCTAAAAGTCATATAGATTGGTTCTCAGCTGGCTTTGTCAGTTCTGAGAAGCAACAGGAGCTTGAAGCATGTACACTGCATGATTTTGAATCACAGTTATCACATGATGCCATTACATCAGGATCACAAAATAATGCTAAGTCACTCTGTCCCATCATTAGAGCTTACATTCTACATACATATAAGATTATGTGTATTCCAGACGTATTATGCAAAGGTGATATGTTTACTATCCCTACTGAACTGCATGAAAAAATGCTAAACAGAATTCATGAGTCACACATAGACATGAACAAGTGTAAAGAAAGGGCTTGTAATGCCTTATATCAAGTTGTTATGTTTAGAAATAATAGATGAGATGAGAAAATTGTAAAGAAAGTATTACATTCAGAAATCAAAATCAGCAAGTGGCGATGAAACCTTATGAGGTTCCTTCTATCCTTTTGATGACAGTAGGAAATGACTTATTTCAGTAAAAAAAATTGCATATTATGTATACTAAATTCAAAGTTTCCACAGTCTGTGCAGTTATGTAGCATAAGTTAAAATATTGTTACTGTGTTGAAGTCATTGTTTGCAAAACACATAATTTCTGAAGAAGTCATATCAGTTAAAGGTCTTTAGTTTGTGATCCAGGAATTCTATAGTTTTAAGAATCTGTACAAATCAAAACATATTATGTTAAGTCCTTGCTATCCTTAAAGAAATAAATGAAACTCATGGTCCAACACTGAAAAATCTCTTCAAGATATGTGAGAATGCTGAATCACCAAACAGTTCCTTGTGTATTCCTGAATACAGAAATACATCATTGCAGTCAGATGGTTGTATGCCAATGCTTCAAGCCCAATGTACTTACCTCTTTACATGTCTTGTGCCTGAGAGTATGCAAACTGTTGTAGAACAGCTAAAAGAAAGGCAATATAAACATAGTCAGAATAATAGTTGTTCAGAGTCAAGAATTTGTAGTTAAAAAACTCAGTTCAAGTGACTTTCCTAGTAAAGGGTCTTGATATGTCCTTGGGCCAATGTGCTCACTCAGTTATCAAATGTGTAAATAAATAAGAATAGAAAGACATTTGTCAAAACTACTGGAGATTGGATCTGTTACTCATTTAACAAGATCCACTCAGTTCACTATTAATCAAGACTAGATGGCTTGACATAAAGATTTGACATCAGTGTGGGATATTAATACAGCCTTTTCAGATGACCAAGAGGGAGCTGTGGAAAGAGTTTGTAGTTGCAGTAAACCGGATGTGATTAAACATCTACTTGACTGCAAAGCTGCTAAAAAGTGACTTATAAGGCTATATATCTGTCAGTTTAACAAGAGTGAGATTTGTAGACCATGTTTTGAAAACTGAAAAACAAATCACTCAGATATGATGAACATACATAATAAAAATGTAATTTCAAGTATATGTGTTTTAAAATCAAGCAAATTGTTTCTGTATGAAAAAAAGCTTGTGTAATTCATACTACACAGAGTAGTTGCAGAGTATTATCTGAATTAGTGTCTGCATAGCTGCAACATAGTAGATAGCCTTTAATGGGATGTTACCTACAGTTATACATAAATTATAGTCTGTATATATCATATTCTCAGGGAACTAAAGATATTTGGTAGTATGTGTCATGTGATCCTCCTTGAGAACAAGTCTTCAGTAAAATGTCATGGTGTGTCTGAGCCTCGTCAGGTGGTTACATGTGTGTGTGTGTGTGTGTGCGCGCATGTGTGTGTGTGTGTGTGTGTGTGTGTGTGTGTGTGTGTGTGTGTGTGTGTGTGTGTTGTGTAAATGCACAACAATATGATATTTCAGCTGTTTTTTTAGGAAAGTTATGGAAAATTTTACCAGGATGTTTTAATACAGCCCTTGGTAAAAAATAGAATATTACTGGTACAAAGTTACGGTAACAAAATTAATTGCATACACATAACTTTTGCAGATATTCAGCACTTTATAAAAAACCTTAAATTATTGAAATCTTCAGAACAAGGCACTGAAAGTACACTGCAGAAATTTCACTAAAGAATTCTGATGACAATGTATGGTTTATCAAGAGGTAAACATGCTGCAATAGTTGTGTAACTAAAAAGTGTGCTTATTATTTTGAGAGAGCACTTCTTTCCATACATTAGGGGTATTGGATCCTGCTTCATGGAGTGTCAGAAGATTTTATGGAATTTGATAAATGTTTATATATCAAGCATCAATAAGTTTATCTATAAGTTTTGGATGTGTCAAAGTGTACCTGACATGGAAATTTGGCACATAGACTATATCTGGTGTGACACGGAAGTTTCACAGGCATGTAAAATAAGTGCATGATTTACTGCTAAACACATATCGAAAGCACTGGTTATGGAAGTAGGTACTGCTGTAAGGGTATACATAGCTTCATACTTTGAGGATTCAAGTTTTCTATCTCTGGAGGGAATGTATTTGTTATTGTTGAAACAAATTAAGACTGACTCAGCTTATTTAAACTGCTGGTAGCTTTGCTTTTGAAAGCACTGTGTTGGTGTACATGCAGGATTGTTTTTGGTACTGGGCTGCATGCCAAGATCACTTAAATACAGTGCAAGAGGGTGGTAGATACACTATTTTTGTATTATATGCTCTCATATGCCTACAAAGAGCAATTTGTTTGTTAGATACAGTAAATATACAATTTGCTATACTATACTGTTTGCCAATCTCTTCTGTAGAATGCCTGTATTGTGTTGTGCAGTTCCATATACCTATAAATGTATTTTTGGTTTGTTTTATTAAAATATATGTTCCTCGTTGAAATGGGGAGGCTCTGTCAGGATGGTTGAACAACCTTTTAAGTGGAAAAATGAAATCAGTAAGTGGCCTCCTCAGGCCTCATACTATTAATGTAAAAGGGTTATTTTATGTCATTATTATCACTCATTTTACCTCACTGAGACATGCTTATGACATTACATGATGCAGAATGTTAGGGGGTTACATGAAAAAAGAGGGTTAATACTGACCCTAGATATCGGTTTTCATTAGGAAATTCATACCATGGGTACCAGGCATACCTCTCAGCTGCCCAGATTTTTGCAGACTGTCTAGATTTTTGCCTCCTATTTTTATTCTGCTCTTTATAAAATTTGTGGATTTCTGACTAATCACTGAGGACTGAGGACACTAAATAATGACATATATTTGACTTTCAGACTTAGTATCCTTCAAAAAATGCATGCTACTACAAATCCTGTTATTCTGGCAACATACATTCTAAGTTTATAAGAACAATATTAAAAATCTATCCCTATTTTTGAGCCATTGTCCCTTCATTATTTTAGGCTTTGTCCAGATTTTTTGCACTAAGAAGTTTAGAGCTCCAATACCAGGACCAGTTAAAATCCAAGAGGTTTGCATGGTCGAGTACTTATGGTGGGTGGCCATCCTTTATTCAACCCATACTCAGTGTGAGGCACCCCATTCAGTAGCTTACCTCTGTTTGTCATGGACTCTAGCATAACATTTACTACATAGCTTTACAGATCATCCACTGGTATCCATCCATGGAACCTGATTTGTGACATACAATGGAAGACTATGTAAAGTGAAGTCTTTTTGAGATGTCATTAATACAGATTGCAGAAGTGTAACTGAGTATGACTGTATTTTAGAGTTCTGAAGTGTGCGTTAAATATTGTTACCTAAATGTATGTCCCAAAATAAAAGAAACTTGCATCTATTTCTATTCTATCAACACATTTCATTTTGGTTAAAAACTGATGGCAGAGAACAGCACCATTGATGTAATTTTGGAAAGTCAAAGCCTATTACAATATGAGGGTATCACATTCACAGTTGTCAGTGATGGGGTAGATGACTGTCTATTATGACTTTCTGGAGGAGTTTTTCATCCTATTTTATGCACATATCCTCCATGATCTTTTAGATCAGAGTACCAGAGTTGGGTCTATATTAAGTTATTGAACTTTTAAAAGTTCGAACTTCATATGGTCAAAGCCATATGATCGAACTTTTAAAAGTTCAAAAAGCTAAAAAAAAATAAACAACAGAAAAACCTACCTGACCATTTTAAGCAGGGGGGCAAGACCCCCTGCACCCCCCACCCCCCTCTCTTTAAATATACAAACTCCGAGATCATACTACAATGCAGGAAAGGGAAATCTTCCCATGCTGCACTGTACAAAGATCTCCGCTGAAAATTTTGAACTTTTAAAAGTTCGATCATATGGTGCCGACCATATGACGTTCGAACTTTTAAAAGTGCGATAACATAATATACACCCCGAGTTTGCTTACTGCTGTTTATTTGCTCTGTCCCTGTCAGCAGATGCATGAGAATGTGTACTGGAGATAAGGGCCTGTTTTGCTTCCTTTTTTCTTTTACTGTATTTTTTCATGTGCTTTGTTTTACGTCAGTGGTTTGACTGTCTTAGTTTCATAGGTTTCATAGGTTCATACTGGGCTATCTGCCCTAGGGCATTTATAAGCCTAGCCAGAGTGTGTATGGCTTTTGCCACCCATTTTAAATTAATTTTGCTATGCCCTTTTTCGAGGTTAGTATACTGTGTCTCTGTCTAACAGTGACACAGAAGTGATACCCGGGGTAAACCTACGATCTCCCATCTACTCATCAAGATTCCTCTTGAAGAGAGTCAATGAGGGACTCTGCCTAACCTGGACTGGGATTTTATTCCAGAATGAAGGGAGCGTCTGGGTTATGAATCTGTTCCTCCAGCATGTCCTATTTATTTCAGTGCTGAGGTTCAAGTCCTCGAGCGCGTAGCTCGATGGGATTTGGATTTTCTGAGGTGCAGCATGTCCATTAATTCTGGGTTGGACATGGCTTTATATGTCAGGCACAGATCGCCTCTGAGCAGGCGGTATGCCACTGAGTAGAGCTGGAGTTTCTTTAACTGGGCAGCATACGGCATCTGTTTGAGCCCCTTGATCCTCTTGGCAAGGTACTTTTGGGGTCTTTCCAGTTGCTGCAGGTGTCTGGCAAGGTACATTCCATAAGGGGCATTGTACTCAATTATGGGCCTGATGAGGGATGAGTAAAGAGGCACGATGACCTCCCCTGATCTAGATGTGAATCCCTTCATGATTAGGTGGGCTATATAAAATGTTTTTCTAACCACTTTGGCCACGTGGTTGTCAAATGAGAGATTGCTATCAACTTGGGTCCCCAGGTCCCTAATTACTTCTTCTGTACTTAATGGATTACCACCTATGTGGTAATTTGTGGGCACTTTGTTTTTGCCAAAGGGGATGACTATACACTTTTTGGTGTTTAGCTTGAGGCCATGGCTCTGGCACCAGTTGTCTGTTTCTATGAGGCCCTTTTGGAGGATGCTTGTGTCGGCTGGAGAGTCTATTATGGCGCCCAGTTTGCAGTCATCTGCGAACTTGGTCAGAAACAGTCCTTCCATGTTGGCCTGTACCTCTGAGAAATATATACCGAACAAGAGAGGTCCCAGGACTGAGCCTTGTGGGATGCCACTTGTAACTGGTTTGGAGTCTGCCATGGCTCCAGCTATTCTAACCATGTGGGTTCTGTCCTTGAGCCAGTTTGCAACCCATCTAGTGACATAGGGGTTTATATTTAAGCTGTTGAGCTTATCTATAATGCCCGAGTGGGGTATTGTATCGAAGGCTTTTGCAAGGTCCAGGTAGGCTGTGTGGACCATCTTCCCCTTGTCAATGGCCTTGGTGACTGTTTCAAAGAAATTGACCAGGTTTAAGAGGCAGGATCTGCCCTTAACAAAGCCGAACTGGGTAGGATCCAGTGTCTGTAGGTCCCCAATATCTTTATTTATAAGGTCCATGATGATCCTTTCCATAGCTTTGCAGACCAAGCTAGTGAGACTTATGGGGCGATAGTTTCCAGGATCCGTTGAGGCACCACCTTTGTGGAGAGGGACCACTGTTGCTGTACGCCACTCTTTGGGTACATATCCTGTAGTAAGGCTGAGATTGAACAGTAGTTTTAGGTCTGGGTTTAGCTCTTCTTGGAGTTCATGTAGGACGCAGCCCGGGACACTGTCTGGTCCCATTCATGCTGTGTTTCTTGCTTTGGAGAGGGCAGCTCTTACCTGAGCATCTGAGATGTCAGGGGGACAGCACTCTGCTGGGATAGATATTAGCCCTTTTGGTGGGGGGGGGGGGGAGAAGTTTGCGCTGAACCTGTCAGCTAGGATGTTGGCAATGTCTGTGGGTTCGGTGTATTTTTTGTCATTTTGGACTAATTCTGAGCATATCTGGGAATTCCCACCCAAGTTCCTAACATAACTAAAGAAAGCCTTGTGATTATCCTTAGTGTCCTGTGCAATTTTCTCTCGAAGCTGGCCTTAGTTGATTTTATGAGTGCCGGTAGTTTTTTGCTAATACTGATCAGAGATGCCTTCCCTTTTTGGGATTTTGCTCTATCATGTAGCAGCTTCCTCCTTCTATTGTATAGTTTGTTTATGGCTGGGGTCCACCAGACAGGACGTCTGCCTTTGGAGGATTGGGTCTTGGTTTTATTTGGGATTGCATGATCCATGCATTCCTGAAGGTGTTCATAGAATGCGTTTATAAAGGATTTTGTGTTCTGGGCCGTATTATCCACAGGCCCGGGGGCTTTGAAGGATTCCACCTCGGTTTTGAGGAGTGTGAAATTTGCTTTAGAGAAGTTTTTCACTGTGGTTTTCTGGGCATGGGGTGGGGTCGGGATGTGAATATCCAGTTGAGATTAGTTTATGGTCTGATCTTACCAGTGAGGGATACACTTCTGGTCTGGAGCATAGAGTCCCCATGTTGGTGATGATCAGGTCCAGAATGTTTTCCCCTCTTGTGGGAGTGGTAACAAGTTGTTCCATAGCATTTGAGTTTATAAATTCTAGGAACCTTTGGGCTAGGGTGTTGGAGCTAGAGTAATGCTCCCAGTCTATGGTTGGGTAGTTGAAGTCACCCAGTATAATGGTGGTTGGAGAGACCTTCATATTTTCCAGTGTTCTCAGGAAGGCCGAGTGGGGTTCCTGGGTTTGGGAGGGTGGTCTGTAGCAGGCTATAAACTGGAAGGCAGTTTTACCCACTGTTAGTTGCACATGGATAGTCTCTGATGCTTCGTGCTGTGCCACCAACCTGGAGGTGTGGGTATCTTTGACAAATATTGATACTCCCCCTCCTTTTGTGGTTCGGTCCAAGTTTTGGGGCCGAAAAGCATGGTATGGGGTATAACCTGGTAGTGCTGGGGTGCTCTCGAGAGCCTTGAACCAGGTTTCTGTTACTGCACAGATATCGATGTTCTCCATGCTAAAGAGAGTTTCGAAAAGTGCATCTTGAGGTTTAGACTTCTGGCGTTGAGTAGCATTACTCTTAGTTTCTTATCCCTTGTGATACCTATGGAGGTGGGTTTGTCTTTTGAGCCTTGCCTAAAAAAGGCACTATGGGGGTAGCAAGAGCCTTTGCCAATATCCAAAAGCCCAGGGTGACAGGTGCAAGCCGTCCCTAGCGAAGCATCGTGGCTTGTCGAGCATGTCATCCCAGGCTGACAGGCATTGGATCCCCTTTGAATGACATCAATACTTAAGCCAATTGTTGAAATTGATAATCTTGTCTTCATACTGTGGCATCATTCTTGGTGAGGGTAAGATGCTACTCAAGGTCAGGGTCATACCGGCCTGGGATACATGCTCAGAGAGCTCCTCTATGTCTCTTTTCATGTAGTCCAGGGAGGTACATCTCAGGTCATTCACACTAGCATGGACAATGACTGAGTCATATTTGTACTTGCCTTGGAGTGACCTGAGTGCTTGTGTTATGTGGCGGATCCTAGCGCCCGACAGGCAGCTCATCGTGACCTTCTCCTTGTTCAGCCTGGTGAGCGGGACATCAATGTGCCTGATGATAGAGTCACCTATTACAAGTGTATCAGGTGTGTTGTTTAGCCTTAAGGGCTGTGACTGTTCGGCACACTGGCTTTGTGAGCTATGTGTTGCACGTGTTTTGTTTTGGGGTAGCGGTTGCTTGGGCGTCTGCTTTGGAGGTCTCTGCTGCTTAGGCAGATATTTATTTAGTGCCTCCAAGTATGTTTTTGTGTGTTTATGTGTTTGGTTTGCTGTCGTGGTAGGTCTATGTGAGACTGGAATTGTAGTGAGTGTGGTTTCCTTCTCCTCCTGACTGGTTACGTCAGTACTGATTTGAGAGAGCCATGCCTCCAGTTTGGCTATATGGTTGCATCTCTCACATGTGTTGGAATTTGTTGGGAGGAGGAGAGGGTTGTCTGTGTACATGAGGCAGTTGTAACATTGCCTCAAGATTCCCAGATTCACCAGCTGGACTGGAGAGGAGATTGACAACTGACCTTTGGACATACTAGAATAGTATTGGGAATTTCTTTATAATTGAAAAAAATGGCCAATGGGGAGCAAGGTACTCCAGGGGGAGTTTGTGAAAGTGTAGTGCTTTTAAGTTTTTAGTGCTGACTTATATAATTGCTTTAGTGAGCAAGTGCCAGGTAACTTAAACGCAAAAATGACAAACAGTAACTTTCTTTCAAATGAAACAAGGAAATAAGTATAGTAAGCAATGCAGATTTCAATAGGGATCCACAGAAGCACTGAAAAGCTGCGTTTTAGGTGGAATTAGCTTTTCAGGGAAATAACAAGCATACAAACAAAACTAGATTCAGCAGGCCTGGATCTAGTCTATGCTACAGCAAACAAGTTGTACCAATTACAGTAAGAAATAGTTCAAATATGCAGGCACTATAAGCCTTTAACCAAAAATTCCCAGCTCAGAAGGGCAGAGTCCAGCCTCTTCTCCCACAAGAGTGCAGACCACGAACCTTCTTAATGTAAAATAACTGGCCTGAAGCACAGGTGCTTAAACCAGAACTAATACACTTTTAGAATAACAGACACTGAGTCCTCAATCAGCAGTTCCCAACTTAGAAGGATGTAAGCTACCTGTCCTGCCACCACAGTGCAGCCCACAAACCTTCCTAATGTAAAACAACTGGTCTAAAGCCCAAGTGCTTAAACTAAAAGGCTTAGAATAAGTTACACCAAGCAGGAATAAATACAAATGAGTACTTTTAAGATGACGCAAAAGCAAAATAAAGTAGGAAAAAACACAAACACAGTAAAAGCAGATAAAAAAAAAAAAAAAAAATTTTAGTGCAAAGAGAGAAAGGAGTAGCCGAAACTAAGCTGATTGGCTTTCTCAAATGTTCTCCCTGTACTGGGTAGAATGAGGTAATGGCACTAGACTGGGAGGAGGGTCCCAGATCAAATTTACACTAGGGGCGGGCAACTGCAAAGCCACCAACTATAAAAACACTATACCAGCAGGGAGGGAGGGTGGAAAACAAACTGCAGAAATGTTTCACAGCTGAAAAGCAGCAGTGAGCCTTTAAATGAAAGTTTTAAACAGCTAAAGGAGCCTCTAGAAACAAAGAGTTTACTGCAACCTGTTATCAGAAACAAACAACCCAACAGATGCTTAGTAAAAGTGGAGAATTTCCAGTTAATACCTCACACACAGTGAAACTAGCTAGAAAAATACAACACAAAGTGCTATAAATAACAAATAAATAAAGAACAAAATAAACAAAAAACAGGATACTTAATGTTATATATTATAGCTCCGAGTTTCCTCAGTGTCCTTCCTTCGATCAGTTCACTGTGAAATGGCAGAGCATTCACAACTGAACTTCTTAGGTAACAGAAAGTTGAAACCTAAGACAGCTTTTAAGAAAGAAATCTCAAAAGAACCAATGAGGTGCTTAGTCTAAGCTGCAGTCCAGGTGACCTCAGTCAGCCAATGACCTCAAACAATTCTCTCTCACAGAAATGCCTCATGGCTTTGGGCAAACCAATGTCTCTGAATATGTGCTCAGACACACAGCCTCCACAAACACTAGGCCCAAATACAAGCCTGAATATGGAAATGCTACAAATATCCCCACTACTTAGAACAAACTGCAGAAATGTTTCACAGCTGAAAATCAGCAGTGAGCCTTTAAATGAAAGTTTTAAACAGCTAAAGGAGCCTCTAGAAAAAAAGAGTTTACTGCACCCTGTTATCAGAAACAAACAACCCAACAGATGTTTAGTAAAAGTGGACAATTTCCAGTTAATAACTCACACACAGTGAAACTAGCTAGAAAAATACAACACAAAGTGCTATAAATAACAAAGAAATAAAGAACAAAATAAACAAAAAACAGGATACTTAATGTTATATATTATAGCTCCGAGTTTCCTCAGTGTCCTTCCTTTGATCAGTTCACTGTGAAATGGCAGAACATTCACAACTGAACTTCTTAGGTAATAGAAAGTTGAAACCTGAGACAGCTTTTAAGAAAGAAATCTCAAAAGAACCAATGAGGTGCTTAGTCTAAGCTGTAGTCCAGGTGACCTCAGTCAGCCAATGACCTCAAACAATTCTCTCTCACAGAAATGCCTGATGGCTTTGGCCAAACCAATGTCTCTGAATATGTGGTCAGACACACAGCCTTCACAAACACTAGGCCCAAATACAAGCCTGAATACGGAAATGCTACAAATATCCCCACTACTTAGAACAAACTGCAGAAATGTTTCACAGCTGAAAAGCAGCAGTGAGCCTTTAAATGAAAGTTTTAAAGAGCTAAAGGAGCCTCTAGAAAAAAAGAGTTTACTGCAACCTGTTATCAGAAACAAACAACCCAACAGATGCTTAGTAAAAGTGGAGAATTTCCAGTTAATACCTCACACACAGTGAAACTAGCTAGAAAAATACAACACAAAGTGCTATAAATAACAAATAAATAAAGAACAAAATAAACAAAAAACAGGATACTTAATGTTATATATTATAGCTCAGAGTTTCCTCAGTGTCCTTCCTTCGATCAGTTTACTGTGAAATGGCAGAGCATTCACAACTGAACTTCTTAGGTAACAGAAAGTTGAAACCTAAGACAGCTTTTAAGAAAGAAATCTCAAAAGACACTGTCTGGTCCCATTGATGCTGTGTTTCTTGCTTTGGAGAGGGCAGCTCTTACCTGAACATCTGAGATGTCAGGGGGACAGCACTCTGCTGGGATAGATATTAGCCCTTTTGGTGGGGGGGGGGGAGAAGTTTGCGCTGAACCTGTCAGCTACGATGTTGGCAATGTCTGTGGGTTCGGTGTATTTTTTGTCATTTTGGACTAATTCTGAGCATATCTGGGAATTCCCACCCAGGTTCCTAACATAACTAAAGAAAGCTTAGTAAAAGTGGACAATTTCCAGTTAATACCTCACACACAGTGAAACTAGTTAGAAAAATACAACACAAAGTGCTATAAATAACAAAGAAATAAAGAACAAAATAAACAAAAAACAGGATACTTAATGTTATATATTATAGCTCCGAGTTTCCTCAGTGTCCTTCCTTTGATCAGTTCACTGTGAAATGGCAGAACATTCACAACTGAACTTCTTAGGTAATAGAAAGTTGAAACCTGAGACAGCTTTTAAGAAAGAAATCTCAAAAGAACCAATGAGGTGCTTAGTCTAAGCTGTAGTCCAGGTGACCTCAGTCAGCCAATGACATCAAACAATTCTCTCTCACACAAATCCCTGATGGCTTTGGACAAACCAATGTCTCTGAATATGTGCTCAGACACACAGCCTCCACAAACACTAGGCCCAAATACAAGCCTGAATATGGAAATGCTACAAATATCCCCACTACTTAGAACAAACTGCAGAAATGTTTCACAGCTGAAAAGCAGCAGTGAGCCTTTAAATGAAAGTTTTAAACAGCTAAAGGAGCCTCTAGAAAAAAAGAGTTTACTGCAACCTGTTATCAGAAACAAACAACCTAACAGATGCTTAGTAAAAGTGGACAATTTCCAGTTAATACCTCACACACAGTGAAACTAGTTAGAAAAATACAACCCAAAGTGCTATAAATAACAAATAAATAAAGAACAAAATAAACAAAAAACAGGATACTTAATGTTATATATTATAGCTCAGAGTTTCCTCAGTGTCCTTCCTTCGATCAGTTTACTGTGAAATGGCAGAGCATTCACAACTGAACTTCTTAGGTAACAGAAAGTTGAAACCTAAGACAGCTTTTAAGAAAGAAATCTCAAAAGACACTGTCTGGTCCCATTGATGCTGTGTTTCTTGCTTTGGAGAGGGCAGCTCTTACCTGAACATCTGAGATGTCAGGGGGACAGCACTCTGCTGGGATAGATATTAGCCCTTTTGGTGGGGGGGGGGAGAAGTTTGCGCTGAACCTGTCAGCTACGATGTTGGCAATGTCTGTGGGTTTGGTGTATTTTTTGTCATTTTGGACTAATTCTGAGCATATCTGGGAATTCCCACCCAGGTTCCTAACATAACTAAACAAAGCTTAGTAAAAGTAGACAATTTCCAGTTAATACCTCACACACAGTGAAACTAGTTAGAAAAATACAACACAAAGTGCTATAAATAACAAAGAAATAAAGAACAAAATAAACAAAAAACAGGATACTTAATGTTATATATTATAGCTCCGAGTTTCCTCAGTGTCCTTCCTTCGATCATTTCACTGTGAAATGGCAGAGCATTCACAACTGAACTTCTTAGGTAACAGAAAGTTGAAACCTGAGACAGCTTTTAAGAAAGAAATCTCAAAAGAACCAATGAGGTGCTTAGTCTAAGCTGTAGTCCAGGTGACCTCAGTCAGCCAATGACCTCAAACAATTCTCTCTCTCAGAAATGCCTCATGGCTTTGGGCAAACCAATGTCTCTGAATATGTGCTCAGACACACAGCCTCCACAAACACTAGGCCCAAATACAAGCCTGAATATGGAAATGCTACAAATATCCCCACTACTTAGAACAAACTGCAGAAATGTTTCACAGCTGAAAATCAGCAGTGAGCCTTTAAATGAAAGTTTTAAACAGCTAAAGGAGCCTCTAGAAAAAAAGAGTTTACTGCACCCTGTTATCAGAAACAAACAACCCAACAGATGTTTAGTAAAAGTGGACAATTTCCAGTTAATAACTCACACACAGTGAAACTAGCTAGAAAAATACAACACAAAGTGCTATAAATAACAAAGAAATAAAGAACAAAATAAACAAAAAACAGGATACTTAATGTTATATATTATAGCTCAGAGTTTCCTCAGTGTCCTTCCTTTGATCAGTTCACTGTGAAATGGCAGAACATTCACAACTGAACTTCTTAGGTAATAGAAAGTTGAAACCTGAGACAGCTTTTAAGAAAGAAATCTCAAAAGAACCAATGAGGTGCTTAGTCTAAGCTGTAGTCCAGGTGACCTCAGTCAGCCAATGACCTCAAACAATTCTCTCTCACAGAAATGCCTGATGGCTTTGGCCAAACCAATGTCTCTGAATATGTGGTCAGACACACAGCCTTCACAAACACTAGGCCCAAATACAAGCCTGAATAGGGAAATGCTACAAATATCCCCACTACTTAGAACAAACTGCAGAAATGTTTCACAGCTGAAAAGCAGCAGTGAGCCTTTAAATGAAAGTTTTAAAGAGCTAAAGGAGCCTCTAGAAAAAAAGAGTTTACTGCAACCTGTTATCAGAAACAAACAACCCAACAGATGCTTAGTAAAAGTGGAGAATTTCCAGTTAATACCTCACACACAGTGAAACTAGCTAGAAAAATACAACACAAAGTGCTATAAATAACAAATAAATAAAGAACAAAATAAACAAAAAACAGGATACTTAATGTTATATATTATAGCTCCGAGTTTCCTCAGTGTCCTTCCTTCGATCAGTTCACTGTGAAATGGCAGAGCATTCACAACTGAACTTCTTAGGTAACAGAAAGTTGAAACCTAAGACAGCTTTTAAGAAAGAAATCTCAAAAGAACCAATGAAGTGCTTAGTCTAAGCTGTAGTCCAGGTGACCTCAGTCAGCCAATGACCTCAAACAATTCTTTCTCACAGAAATCCCTGATGGCTTTGGACAAACCAATGTCTCTGAATATGTGCTCAGACACACAGCCTCCACAAACACTAGGCCCAAATACAAGCCTGAATATGGAAACGCTACAAATATCCCCACTACTTAGAACAAACTGCAGAAATGTTTCACAGCTGAAAAGCAGCAGTGAGCCTTTAAATGAAAGTTTTAAACAGCTAAAGGAGCCTCTAGAAACAAAGAGTTTACTGCAACCTGTTATCAGAAAAAAACAACCCAACAGATGCTTAGTAAAAGTGGAGAATTTCCAGTTAATACCTCACACACAGTGAAACTAGCTAGAAAAATACAACACAAAGTGCTATAAATAACAAATAAATAAAGAACAAAATAAACAAAAAACAGGATACTTAATGTTATATATTATAGCTCAGAGTTTCCTCAGTGTCCTTCCTTCGATCAGTTCACTGTGAAATGGCAGAGCATTCACAACTGAACTTCTTAGGTAACAGAAAGTTGAAACCTAAGACAGCTTTTAAGAAAGAAATCTCAAAAGAACCAATGAGGTGCTTAGTTTAAGCTGTAGTCCAGGTGACCTCAGTCAGCCAATGACATCAAACAATTCTCTCTCACACAAATCCCTGATGGCTTTGGACAAACCAATGTCTCTGAATATGTGCTCAGACACACAGCCTCCACAAACACTAGGCCCAAATACAAGCCTGAATATGGAAACGCTACAAATATCCCCACTACTTAGAACAAACTGCAGAAATGTTTCACAGCTGAAAAGCAGCAGTGAGCCTTTAAATGAAAGTTTTAAACAGCTAAAGGAGCCTCTAGAAACAAAGAGTTTACTGCAACCTGTTATCAGAAACAAACAACCCAACAGATGCTTAGTAAAAGTGGAGAATTTCCAGTTAATACCTCACACACAGTGAAACTAGCTAGAAAAATACAACACAAAGTGCTATAAATAACAAATAAATAAAGAACAAAATAAACAAAAAACAGGATACTTAATGTTATATATTATAGCTCTGAGTTTCCTCAGTGTCCTTCCTTCGATCAGTTCACTGTGAAATGGCAGAACATTCACAACTGAACTTCTTAGGTAATAGAAAGTTGAAACCTGAGACAGCTTTTAAGAAAGAAATCTCAAAAGAACCAATG
>NC_056728.1:1367656930-1367700991 GCF_019279795.1 Protopterus annectens | reverse complement strand
AGTGGTTTTAGCCCCCCTTTTTTCAGTTATTAAATCAAACATTAAACTAATTTTTATAAAAAATTTGAAATAAACAAGAAAAAACCAAAAAACCAAAGGTCTTAGTTAATTAGTCCGGGTGCCTCAGTGCCTCCTAAAAAATTCCTTAAAATGGGGCCCTTTCCAAAACCAATTTTTGAAAGGGTAACAACAGTTTTAAAAAACCCAAAAAACCAATAAAATGCTACAAATACCCCCTACTTAAAACAAACTCAAAATTTTTTAAAGCTGAGTTTTAAAAAAAAAGGGTAAAGGCCTCAGAAAAAGTTTCCAACCTTTTCAAAACAACAAAAATGCTTATAAAATCATTTAGAAACTCAAAGTAACAGCTGAAAACACAAAGTTTAAAAAAAAATTTAAAAGAAAATTAAAAAAAAGTTTATTTAATTTATAAAACAACCCAACAGATGCTTAGTAAAAATGGAGAATTTCCAGTTAATACCTCACACACAGTGAAACTAGCTAGAAAAATACAACACAAAGTGCTATAAATAAAAAATAAATAAAGAACAAAAGAAACAAAAAACAGGATACTTAATGTTATATATTATAGCTCCGAGTTTCCTCAGTGTCCTTCCTTCGATCAGTTCACTGTGAAATGGCAGAGCATTCAGAACTGAACTTTTTAGGTAACAGAAAGTTGAAACCTAAAACAGCTTTTAAGAAAGAAATCTCAAAAGAACCAATGAGGTGCTTAGTCTAAGTTGTAGTCCAGGTGACCTCAGTCAGCCAATGACATCAAACAATTCTCTCTCACACAAATCCCTGATGGCTTTGGACAAACCAATTTCTCTGAATATGTGCTCAGACACACAGCCTCCACAAACACTAGGCCCAAATACAAGCATGAATATGGAAATGCTACAAATATCCCCACTACTTAGAACAAACTGCAGAAATGTTTCACAGCTGAAAAGCAGCAGTGAGCCTTTAAATGAAAGTTTTAAACAGCTAAAGGAGCCTCTAGAAAAAAAGAGTTTACTGCACCCTGTTATCAGAAACAAACAACCCAACAGATGTTTAGTAAAAGTGGACAATTTCCAGTTAATAACTCACACACAGTGAAACTAGCTAGAAAAATACAACACAAAGAGCTATAAATAACAAAGAAATAAAGAACAAAATAAACAAAAAACAGGATACTTAATGTTATATATTATAGCTCCGAGTTTCCTCAGTGTCCTTCCTTTGATCAGTTCACTGTGAAATGGCAGAACATTCACAACTGAACTTCTTAGGTAATAGAAAGTTGAAACCTGAGACAGCTTTTAAGAAAGAAATCTCAAAAGAACCAATGAGGTGCTTAGTCTAAGCTGTAGTCCAGGTGACCTCAGTCAGCCAATGACCTCAAACAATTCTCTCTCACAGAAATGCCTGATGGCTTTGGCCAAACCAATGTCTCTGAATATGTGGTCAGACACACAGCCTTCACAAACACTAGGCCCAAATACAAGCCTGAATAGGGAAATGCTACAAATATCCCCACTACTTAGAACAAACTGCAGAAATGTTTCACATCTGAAAAGCAGCAGTGAGCCTTTAAATGAAAGTTTTAAAGAGCTAAAGGAGCCTCTAGAAAAAAAGAGTTTACTGCAACCTGTTATCAGAAACAAACAACCCAACAGATGCTTAGTAAAAGTGGAGAATTTCCAGTTAATACCTCACACACAGTGAAACTAGCTAGAAAAATACAACACAAAGTGCTATAAATAACAAATAAATAAAGAACAAAATAAACAAAAAACAGGATACTTAATGTTATATATTATAGCTCCGAGTTTCCTCAGTGTCCTTCCTTCGATCAGTTCACTGTGAAATGGCAGAGCATTCACAAGTGAACTTCTAACGTAACAGAAAGTTGAAACCTAAGACAGCTTTTAAGAAAGAAATCTCAAAAGAACCAATGAAGTGCTTAGTCTAAGCTGTAGTCCAGGTGACCTCAGTCAGCCAATGACCTCAAACAATTCTTTCTCACAGAAATCCCTGATGGCTTTGGACAAACCAATGTCTCTGAATATGTGCTCAGACACACAGCCTCCACAAACACTAGGCCCAAATACAAGCCTGAATATGGAAACGCTACAAATATCCCCACTACTTAGAACAAACTGCAGAAATGTTTCACAGCTGAAAAGCAGCAGTGAGCCTGTAAATGAAAGTTTTAAAAAGCTAAAGGAGCCTCTAGAAAAAAAAAGAGTTTCCTGCAACCTGTTATCAGAAACAAACAACCCAACAGATGCTTAGTAAAAGTGGACAATTTCCAGTTAATACCTCACACACAGTGAAACTAGCTAGAAAAATGCAACACAAAGTGCTATAAATAACAAATAAATAAAGAACAAAATAAACAAAAAACAGGATACTTAATGTTATATATTATAGCTCCGAGTTTCCTCAGTGTCCTTCCTTCGATCAGTTCACTGTGAAATGGCAGAGCATTCACAACTGAACTTCTTAGGTAACAGAACGTTGAAACCTGAGACAGCTTTTAAGAAAGAAATCTCAAAAGAACCAATGAGGTGCTTAGTCTAAGCTGTAGTACAGGTGACCTCAGTCAGCCAATGACCTCAAACAATTCTCTCTCACAGAAATGCCTGATGGCTTTGGACAAACCAATGTCTCTGAATATGTGGTCAGACACACAGCCTCCACAAACACTAGGCCCAAATACAAGCCTGAATATGGAAATGCTACAAATATCCCCACTACTTAGAACAAACTGCAGAAATGTTTCACAGCTGAAAAGCAGCAGTGAGCCTGTAAATGAAAGTTTTAAACAGCTAAAGGAGCCTCTAGAAAAAAAGAGTTTACTGCAACCTGTTATCAGAAACAAACAACCCAACAGATGCTTAGTAAAAGTGGACAATTTCCAGTTAATACCTCACACACAGTGAAACTAGCTAGAAAAATACAACACAAAGTGCTATAAATAACAAAGAAATAAACAACAAAATAAACAAAAATCAGGATACTTAATGTTATATATTATAGCTCCATGTTTCCTCAGTGTCCTTCCTTCGATCATTTCACTGTGAAATGGCAGAGCATTCACAACTGAACTTCTTAGGTAACAGAAAGTTGATACCTAAGACAGCTTTTAAGAAAGAAATCTCAAAAGAACCAATGAGGTACTTAGTCTAAGCTGTAGTCCAGGTGACCTCAATCAGCCAATGACCTCAAACAATTCTCTCTCACAGAAATGCCTGATGGCTTTGGACAAACCAGTGTCTCTGAATATGTGCTCAGACACACAGCCTCCACAAACACTAGGCCCAAATACAAGCCTGAATATGGAAATGCTACAAATATCCCCACTACTTAGAACAAACTGCAGAAATGTTTCACAGCTGAAAAGTAGCAGTGAGTCTTTAAATGAAAGTTTTAAACAGCTAAAGGAGCCTCTAGAAAAAAAGAGTTTACTGCAAGCTGTTATCGAAACAAACAACCCAACAGATGCTTAGTAAAAGTAGACAATTTCCAGTTAATACCTCAAACACAGTGAAACTAGCTAGAAAAATACAACACAAAGTGCTATAAATAACAAAGAAATAAAGAACAAAATAAACAAAAAACAGGATACTTAATGTTATATATTATAGCTCCGTGTTTCCTCAGTGTCCTTCCTTCGATCAGTTCACTGTGAAATGGCAGAGCATTCACAACTGAACTTCTTAGGTAACAGAAAGTTGAAACCTAAGACAGCTTTTAAGAAAGAAATCTCAAAAGAACCAATGAGGTGCTTAGTCTAAGCTGTAGTCCAGGTGACCTCAGTCAGCCAATGACCTCAAACAATTCTCTCTCACAGAAATGCCTGATGGCTTTGGACAAATCAATGTCTCTGAATATGTGCTCAGACACACAGCCTCCATAAACACTAGGCCCAAATACAAGCCCGAATATGGAAATGCTACAAATATCCCCACTACTTAGAACAAACTGCAGAAATGTTTCACAGCTGAAAAGTAGCAGTGAGCCTTTAAATGAAAGTTTTAAACAGCTAAAGGAGCCTCTAGAAAAAAAGAGTTTACTGCAACCTGTTATCAGAAACAAGCAACCCAACAGATGCTTAGTAAAAGTAGACAATTTCCAGTTAATACCTCACACACAGTGAAACTAGCTAGAAAAATACAACACAAAGTGCTATAAATAATAAAGAAATAAAGAACAAAATAAACAAAAAACAGGATACTTAATGTTATATATTATAGCTCAGAGTTTCCTCAGTATCCTTCCTTGATCAGTTCACTGTGAAATGGCAGATCATTCACAACTGAACTTCTTTGGTAACAGAAAGTTGAAACTTGAGACAGCTTTTAAGAAAGAAATCTCAAAAGAACCAATGAGGTGCTTAGTCTAAGCTGTAGTCCAGGTGACCTCAGTCAGCCAATGACCTCAAACAATTCTCTCTCACAGAAATGCCTGATGGCTTTGGCCAAACCAATGTCTCTGAATATGTGCTCAGACACACAGCCTCCACAAACACTAGGCCCAAATACAAGCCTGAATATGGAAATGCTACAAATATCCCCACTACTTAGAACAAACTGCAGAAATGTTTCACAGCTGAAAAGTAGCAGTGAGTCTTTAAATGAAAGTTTTAAACAGCTAAAGGAGCCTCTAGAAAAAAAAGAGTTTACTGCAACCAGTTATCAGAAACAAACAACCCAACAGATGCTTGTAAAAGTGGACAATTTCCAGTTAATACCTCACACACAGTGAAACTAGCTAGAAAAATACAACACAAAGTGCTATAAATAACAAAGAAATAAAGAACAAAATAAACAAAAAACAGGATACTTAATGTTATATATTATAGCTCCGAGTTTCATCAGTGTCCTTCCTTCGATCAGTTCACTGTGAAATGGCAGAGCATTCCCAACTGATCTACTTAGGTAACAGAAAGCTGAAACCTGAGACAGCTTTTAAGAAAGAAATCTCAAAAGAACCAATGAGGTGCTTAGTCTAAGCTGTAATCCAGGTGACCTCAGTCAGCCAATGACCTCAAACAATTCTCTCTCACAGAAATGCCTGATGGCTTTGGCCAAACCAATGTCTCTGAATATGTGCTCAGACACACAGCCTCCACAAACACTAGGCCCAAATACAAGCCTGAATATGGAAATGCTACAAATATCCCCTCTACTTAGAACAAACTGCAGAAATGTTTCACAGCTGAAAAGCAGCAGTGAGCTTTTAAATGAAAGTTTTAAACAGCTAAAGGAGCCTCTAGAAAAAAAGAGTTTACTGCAACCAGTTATCAGAAACAAACAACCCAACAGATGCTTAGTAAAAGTGGACAATTTCCAGTTAATACCTCACACACAGTGAAACTAGCTAGAAAAATACAACACAAAGTACTATAAATAACAAAGAAATAAAGAACAAAATAAACAAAAAACAGGATACTTAATGTTATATATTATAGCTCCATGTTTCCTCAGTGTCCTTCCTTCGATCAGTCCACTGTGAAATGGCAGAGCATTCACAACTGAACTTCTTAGGTAACAGAAAGTTGAAACCTGAGACAGCTTTTAAGAAAGAAATCTCAAAAGAACCAATGAGGTGCTTAGTCTAAGCTGTAGTCCAGGTGACCTCAGTCAGCCAATGACCTCAAACAATTCTCTCTCACAGAAATGCCTGATGGCTTTGGACAAACCAATGTCTCTGAATATGTGCTCGGACACACAGCCTCCATAAACACTAGGCCCAAATACAAGCCTGAATATGGAAATGCTACAAATATCCCCACTACTTAGAACAAACTGCAGAAATGTTTCACAGCTGAAAAGCAGCAGTGAGCCTTTAAATGAAAGTTTTAAACAGCTAAAGGAGCCTCTAGGAAAAAAAGAGTTTAGTGCACCCTGTTATCAGAAACAAACAACCCAACAGATGTTTAGTAAAAGTGGACAATTTCCAGTTAATACCTCACACACAGTGAAACTAGCTAGAAAAATACAACACAAAGTGCTATAAATAAAGAAATAAAGAACAAAATAAACAAAAAACAGGATACTTAATGTTATATATTATAGCTCCGAGTTTCCTCAGTGTCCTTCCTTTGATCAGTTCACTGTGAAATGGCAGAACATTCACAACTGAACTTCTTAGGTAACAGAAAGTTGAAACCTGAGACAGCTTTTAAGAAAGAAATCTCAAAAGAATCAATGAGGTGCTTAGTCTAACCTGTAGTCCAGGTGACCTCAGTCAGCCAATGACCTCAAACAATTCTCTCTCACAGAAATGCCTGATGGCTTTGGCCAAACCAATGTCTCTGAATATGTGCTCAGACACACAGCGTCCACAAACACTAGGCCCAAATGCAAGCCTGAATATGGAAATGCTACAACTATCCACACTACTTAGAATAAACTGCAGAAATGTTTCACAGCTGAAAAGCAGCAGTGAGCCTTTAAATGAAAGTTTTAAACAGCTAAAGGAGCCTCTAGGAAAAAAAGAGTTTACTGCACCCTGTTATCAGAAACAAACAACCCAACAGATGTTTAGTAAAAGTGGACAATTTCCAGTTAATACCTCACACACAGTGAAACTAGCTAGAAAAATACAACACAAAGTGCTATAAATAACAAAGAAATAAAGAACAAAATAAACAAAAAACAGGATACTTAATGTTATATATTATAGCTCCGAGTTTCCTCAGTGTCCTTCCTTTGATCAGTTCACTGTGAAATGGCAGAGCATTCACAACTGAACTTCATAGGTAACAGAACGTTGAAACCTAAGACAGCTTTTAAGAAAGAAATCTCAAAAGAACCAATGAAGTGCTTAGTCTAAGCTGTAGTCCAGGTGACCTCAGTCAGCCAATGACCCCATACAATTCTTTCTCACAGAAATCCCTGATGGCTTTGGACAAACCAATGTCTCTGAATATGTGCTCAGACACACAGCCTCCACAAACACTAGGCCCAAATACAAGCCTGAATATGGAAACGCTACAAATATCCCCACTACTTAGAACAAACTGCAGAAATGTTTCACAGCTGAAAAGCAGCAGTGAGCCTTTAAATGAAAGTTTTAAAAAGTTAAAGGAGCCTCTAGAAAAAAAGAGTTTACTACAACCTGTTATCAGAAACAAACAACCCAACAGATGCTTAGTAAAAGTGGAAAATTTCCAGTTAATACCTCACACACAGTGAAACTAGCTAGAAAAATACAACACAAAGTGCTATAAATAACAAAGAAATGAACAAAATAAACAAAAAACAGGATACTTAATGTTATATATTATAGCTCCGAGTTTCCTCAATGTCCTTCCTTCGATCAGTTCACTGTGAAATGGCAGAGCATTCACAACTGAACTTCTTAGGTAACAGAAAGTTGAAACTTGAGACAGCTTTTAAGAAAGAAATCTCAAAAGAACCAATGAGGTGCTTAGTCTAAGCTGTAGTCCAGGTGACCTTAGTCAGCCAATGACCTCAAACAATTCTCTCTCACAGAAATGCCTGATGGCTTTGGACAAACCAATGTCTCTGAATATGTGCTCAGACACACAGCCTCCACAAACACTAGGCCCAAATACAAGCCTGAATATGGAAATGCTACAAATATCCCCACTACTTAGAACAAACTGAAGAAATGTTTCACAGCTGAAAAGCAGCAGTGAGCCTTTAAATGAAAGTTTTAAACAGCTAAAGGAGCCTCTAGAAAAAAAGAGTTTACTGCAACAAGTTATCAGAAACAAACAACCCAAAAGATGCTTAGTAAAAGTGGACAATTTCCAGTTAATACCTCACACACAGTGAAACTAGCTAGAAAAATACAACACAAAGTGCTATAAATAACAAAGAAATAAAGAACAAAATAAACAAAAAACAGGATACTTAATGTTATATATTATAGCTCTGAGTTTCCTCAGTGTCCTTCCTTCGATCAGTTCACTGTGAAATGGCAGAACATTCACAACTGAACTTCTTAGGTAACAGAAAGTTGAAACCTAAGACAGCTTTTAAGAAAGAAATCTCAAAAGAACCAATGAGGTACTTAGTCTAAGCTGTAGTCCAGGTGACCTCAGTCAGCCAATGACCTCAAACAATTCTCTCTCACAGAAATGCCTGAAGGCTTTGGACAAACCAGTGTCTCTGAATATGTGCTCAGACACACAGCCTCCACAAACACTAGACCCAAATACAAGCCTGAATATGGAAATGCTACAAATATCCCCACTACTTAGAACAAACTGCAGAAATGTTTCACAGCTGAAAAGTAGCAGTGAGTCTTTAAATGAAAGTTTTAAACAGCTAAAGGAGCCTCTAGAAAAAAAGAGTTTACTGCAACCTGTTATCGGAAACAAACATCCCAACAGATGCTTAGTAAAAGTAGACAATTTCCAGTTAATACCTCAAACACAGTGAAACTAGCTAGAAAAATACAACACAAAGTGCTATAAATAACAAAGAAATAAAGAACAAAATAAACAAAAAACAGGATACTTAATGTTATATATTATAGCTCCGTGTTTCCTCAGTGTCCTTCCTTCGATCAGTTCACTGTGAAATGGCAGAGCATTCACAACTGAACTTCTTAGGTAACAGAAAGTTGAAACTTGAGACAGCTTTTAAGAAAGAAATCTCAAAAGAACCAATGAGGTGCTTAGTCTAAGCTGTAGTCCAGGTGACCTCAGTCAGCCAATGACCTCAAACAATTCTCTCTCACAGAAATGCCTGATGGCTTTGGCCAAACCAATGTCTCTGAATATGTGCTCAGACACACAGCCTCCACAAACACTAGGCCCAAATACAAGCCTGAATATGGAAATGCTACAAATATCCCCACTACTTAGAACAAATTGCAGAAATGTTTCACAGCTCAAAAGCAGCAGTGAGCCTTTAAATGAAAGTTTTAATCAGCTAAAGGAGCCTCTAGAAAAAAAAGAGTTTACTGCAACCTGTTATCAGAAACAAGCAACCCAACAGATGCTTAGTAAAAGTGGAGAATTTCCAGTTAATACCTCACACTCAGTGAAACTAGCTAGAAAAATACAACACAAAGTGCTATAAATAACAAATAAATAAAGAACAAAATAAACAAAAAACAGGATACTTAATGTTATATATTATAGCTCTGAGTTTCCTCAGTGTCCTTCCTTCGATCAGTTCACTGTGAAATGGCTGAACATTCACAACTGAACTTCTTAGGTAACAGAAAGTTGAAACCTAAGACAGCTTTTAAGAAAGAAATTCTCAAAAGAACCAATGAGGTACTTAGTCTAAGCTGTAGTCCAGGTGACCTCAGTCAGCCAATGACCTCAAACAATTCTCTCTCACAGAAATGCCTGATGGCTTTGGACAAACTAATGTCTCTGAATATGTGCTCAGACACACAGCCTCCACAAACACTAGGCCCAAATACAAGCCTGAATATGGAAATGCTACAAATATCCCCACTACTTAGAACAAACTGCAGAAATGTTTCACAGCTGAAAAGCAGCAGTGAGCCTGTAAATGAAAGTTTTAAACAGCTAAAGGAGCCTCTAGAAAAAAAGAGTTTACTGCAACCTGTTATCAGAAACAAACAACCCAACAGATGCTTAGTAAAAGTGGACAATTTCCAGTTAATACCTCACACACAGTGAAACTAGCTAGAAAAATACAACACAAAGTGCTATAAATAACAAAGAAATAAACAACAAAATAAACAAAAAAACAGGATACTTAATGTTATATATTATAGCTCCATGTTTCCTCAGTGTCCTTCCTTCGATCATTTCACTGTGAAATGGCAGAGCATTCACAACTGAACTTCTTAGGTAACAGAAAGTTGATACCTAAGACAGCTTTTAAGAAAGAAATCTCAAAAGAACCAATGAGGTACTTAGTCTAAGCTGTAGTCCAGGTGACCTCAATCAGCCAATGACCTCAAACAATTCTCTCTCACAGAAATGCCTGATGGCTTTGGACAAACCAGTGTCTCTGAATATGTGCTCAGACACACAGCCTCCACAAACACTAGGCCCAAATACAAGCCTGAATATGGAAATGCTACAAATATCCCCACTACTTAGAACAAACTGCAGAAATGTTTCACAGCTGAAAAGTAGCAGTGAGTCTTTAAATGAAAGTTTTAAACAGCTAAAGGAGCCTCTAGAAAAAAAGAGTTTACTGCAAGCTGTTATCGGAAACAA
The DNA here is from genome assembly GCF_019279795.1 of Protopterus annectens. Lineage (NCBI taxonomy): Eukaryota > Metazoa > Chordata > Ceratodontiformes > Protopteridae > Protopterus > Protopterus annectens. The sequence goes on along the minus strand of NC_056728.1, from coordinate 1,367,690,814 downwards.
ACAACCCAACAGATGCTTAGTAAAAGTAGACAATTTCCAGTTAATACCTCAAACACAGTGAAACTAGCTAGAAAAATACAACACAAAGTGCTATAAATAACAAAGAAATAAAGAACAAAATAAACAAAAAACAGGATACTTAATGTTATATATTATAGCTCCGTGTTTCCTCAGTGTCCTTCCTTCGATCAGTTCACTGTGAAATGGCAGAGCATTCACAACTGAACTTCTTAGGTAACAGAAAGTTGAAACCTAAGACAGCTTTTAAGAAAGAAATCTCAAAAGAACCAATGAGGTGCTTAGTCTAAGCTGTAGTCCAGGTGACCTCAGTCAGCCAATGACCTCAAACAATTCTCTCTCACAGAAATGCCTGATGGCTTTGGACAAACCAATGTCTCTGAATATGTGCTCAGACACACAGCCTCCATAAACACTAGGCCCAAATACAAGCCCGAATATGGAAATGCTACAAATATCCCCACTACTTAGAACAAACTGCAGAAATGTTTCACAGCTGAAAAGTAGCAGTGAGCCTTTAAATGAAAGTTTTAAACAGCTAAAGGAGCCTCTAGAAAAAAAGAGTTTACTGCAACCTGTTATCAGAAACAAGCAACCCAACAGATGCTTAGTAAAAGTAGACAATTTCCAGTTAATACCTCACACACAGTGAAACTAGCTAGAAAAATACAACACAAAGTGCTATAAATAATAAAGAAATAAAGAACAAAATAAACAAAAAACAGGATACTTAATGTTATATATTATAGCTCAGAGTTTCCTCAGTATCCTTCCTTCGATCAGTTCACTGTGAAATGGCAGATCATTCACAACTGAACTTCTTTGGTAACAGAAAGTTGAAACTTGAGACAGCTTTTAAGAAAGAAATCTCAAAAGAACCAATGAGGTGCTTAGTCTAAGCTGTAGTCCAGGTGACCTCAGTCAGCCAATGACCTCAAACAATTCTCTCTCACAGAAATGCCTGATGGCTTTGGCCAAACCAATGTCTCTGAATATGTGCTCAGACACACAGCCTCCACAAACACTAGGCCCAAATACAAGCCTGAATATGGAAATGCTACAAATATCCCCACTACTTAGAACAAACTGCAGAAATGTTTCACAGCTGAAAAGTAGCAGTGAGTCTTTAAATGAAAGTTTTAAACAGCTAAAGGAGCCTCTAGAAAAAAGAGTTTACTGCAACCAGTTATCAGAAACAAACAACCCAACAGATGCTTGTAAAAGTGGACAATTTCCAGTTAATACCTCACACACAGTGAAACTAGCTAGAAAAATACAACACAAAGTGCTATAAATAACAAAGAAATAAAGAACAAAATAAACAAAAAACAGGATACTTAATGTTATATATTATAGCTCCGAGTTTCATCAGTGTCCTTCCTTCGATCAGTTCACTGTGAAATGGCAGAGCATTCCCAACTGATCTACTTAGGTAACAGAAAGTTGAAACCTGAGACAGCTTTTAAGAAAGAAATCTCAAAAGAACCAATGAGGTGCTTAGTCTAAGCTGTAATCCAGGTGACCTCAGTCAGCCAATGACCTCAAACAATTCTCTCTCACAGAAATGCCTGATGGCTTTGGCCAAACCAATGTCTCTGAATATGTGCTCAGACACACAGCCTCCACAAACACTAGGCCCAAATACAAGCCTGAATATGGAAATGCTACAAATATCCCCTCTACTTAGAACAAACTGCAGAAATGTTTCACAGCTGAAAAGCAGCAGTGAGCTTTTAAATGAAAGTTTTAAACAGCTAAAGGAGCCTCTAGAAAAAAAGAGTTTACTGCAACCAGTTATCAGAAACAAACAACCCAACAGATGCTTAGTAAAAGTGGACAATTTCCAGTTAATACCTCACACACAGTGAAACTAGCTAGAAAAATACAACACAAAGTGCTATAAATAACAAAGAAATAAAGAACAAAATAAACAAAAAACAGGATACTTAATGTTATATATTATAGCTCCATGTTTCCTCAGTGTCCTTCCTTCGATCAGTCCACTGTGAAATGGCAGAGCATTCACAACTGAACTTCTTAGGTAACAGAAAGTTGAAACCTGAGACAGCTTTTAAGAAAGAAATCTCAAAAGAACCAATGAGGTGCTTAGTCTAAGCTGTAGTCCAGGTGACCTCAGTCAGCCAATGACCTCAAACAATTCTCTCTCACAGAAATGCCTGATGGCTTTGGACAAACCAATGTCTCTGAATATGTTCTCAGACACAAAGCCTCCATAAACACTAGGCCCAAATACAAGCCTGAATATGGAAATGCTACAAATATCCCCACTACTTAGAACAAACTGCAGAAATGTTTCACAGCTGAAAAGTAGCAGTGAGTCTTTAAATGAAAGTTTTAAACAGCTAAAGGAGCCTCTAGAAAAAAAGAGTTTACTGCAACCTGTTATCAGAAACAAACAACCCAACAGATGCTTAGTAAAAGTAGACAATTTACAGTTAATACCTCACACACAGTGAAACTAGCTAGAAAAATACAACACAAAGTGCTATAAATAACAAAGAAATAAAGAACAAAATAAACAAAAAACAGGATACTTAATGTTATATATTATAGCTCCGTGTTTCCTCAGTGTCCTTCCTTCGATCAGTTCACTGTGAAATGGCAGAGCATTCACAACTGAACTTCTTAGGTAACAGAAAGTTGAAACCTAAGACAGCTTTTAAGAAAGAAATCTCAAAAGAACCAATGAGGTGCTTAGTCTAAGCTGTAGTCCAGGTGACCTCAGTCAGCCAATGATGTCAAACAATTCTCTCTCACAGAAATGCCTGACGGCTTTGGACAAACCAATGTCTCTGAATATGTGCTCAGACACACAGCCTCCACAAACACTAGGCCCAAATACACGCCTGAATATGGAAATGCTACAAATATCCCCACTACTTAGAACAAACTACAGAAATGTTTCACAGCTGAAAAGTAGCAGTGAGTCTTTAAATGAAAGTTTTAAACAGCTAAAGGAGCCTCTAGAAAAAAAGAGTTTACTGCATCCAGTTATCAGAAACAAACAACCCAACAGATGCTTAGTAAAAGTGGACAATTTCCAGTTAATACCTCACACACAGTGAAACTAGCTAGAAAAATACAACACAAAGTGCTATAAATAACAAAGAAATTAAGAACAAAATAAACAAAAAACAGGATACTTAATGTTATATATTATAGCTCCGAGTTTCCTCAGTGTCCTTCCTTCGATCAGTTCACTGTGAAATGCTGAGTAACACTATTACCACATAAAGCAGGCATTTTGGGGGTACTTCCCAGATAGGATATACACAGTATGAGTCACAGATCCTGTTACATATTATATATCTGTGATCCTTTTTGTAAGAATGTTATTTGTCTTAAAGAACTAGCTGTTAGTAGGGAACACTTTGGTTCCATATGTGATATTGTGGTTTTCTTGGCTTTCTGTCTGTGCATGTCAGTTTTCTACTGGTTGATCAATATGATTGATTTCCTAGCCTTTCCAACCCCTCACAGTTTTTTTGTACAGAATGCCTGAATGTCAAAATATCTTCTCTATTGCTTTAGTGTTTTTTTGTTTTATTCAGTTTGCTTTTATGTTATCTTTTAGAAAAGTTTTAATGTAACATATTAAATGATTAAAAAAAATAGTGAACATATATCACTCTGGGCAAAGCCACCTTCTTTACTGGCTCACTTAGAAGTTTCTAATTTCATTTGTGTGAATGAAGCAAAAAACAGAGGCATTTGCTTCCCTTCTACTAGATAAAATATTGCCCCCCCCAAAAAAAATTAACCTGCACATCTTGGCTTACAATGGGTATACATGACTATAGCAATGAATGCATGTCAAAAGAAAGAGCGGACTCTTTTGGCTAGTTAATTAAATCTCATGCGCTACAAGGTTGTTGTTGAAGGCTGAAATTAAACTCTACACTGTAAAGATCAAGCTTTACAACCTACTCATTGCCCTACAATGTTAGGCTTTCCTGCAGTAGTCATTGAGATGACTACTGCTGAGTAATTTATGCCCCAAATCATCAAATTGTGCCTGGTCCTGTGGTGCAGACGGGTGATGTCCTGTCTCTTACCCAGACACCCATGTCCATAGCCAGCCTTAGGCATAGGCCAGCCAGGCTGCCGCCTAGGGCGCCGGTCTAGCAGGAGTGTTTTTCCAGTAACCTGGATAGTGTAAATAGACCAGGACAGGGGCACAAGGTGGCTTGGGGGGGGATACTGTGGAGACCTTTTGCCTAGGACACCAGTTCACCAAAGGCCGGTCCTGCCCATGTCCATTAAGTTACATGTGTGTTCTAGGTGGCCAGGCTTGTAGGAGAGGAGTGAGTGGTTGTTGTCTTCTCACCCATCCTGGGAGGAGGAAAATGGATCTGGCTTTGTATCTTATGCCTCCAGGTACAAGCCTGCCAATCACATGCTGCTTGTGGTGTAAATTGTCCCAAAGCAGGCAGCACTATGGGAACCTTAAGGGAGCAGCAGTGGGGATTGCTGTATGGGAAAGAGAAAGACACTTTGCTAATACCTGTGGCTGGACTACACCCTATTGCCTGACTCTCCCCCTTTAGAGGTACAAATGGGCTGATCAGGCTTCCTGGGTGAGAATGAAAGGTTCAAAGGGCTCTTGCCTAGAGCGGTGATGCCTGGCCATCACCCCTGACAGAAAAAATAGACCAACTGAATGAAGGTAAAGAATACATCAGACAGGTGTTGCAGCGATAAGGGATGGAGGCGGAGGGACAGCACACTGAAATAAGCCAGGAGTTAAATATGATGTGCACAAAATATATTATATTAGACTGAGTTTCTTACCACATCTAAGTCTGTTTCTCTACCATCCTGTTTGGTCTTATTTTACCTTTTTTTAACCAGTACACTTAAATATTTAGCTTGTCATTTTGCAGTGATGTCATGTTAACTGTTTTGAATACATTCATTTTAATAAACAGATAGACAGATAGATATATAGATAGACAGAGTTATAGATAAACAAGATAGACAGATTTTTAATTTTTGCAAACATCTTGACATTAACAAATTTCTTTGAATAGCCTTTCACTATAATGTTGTACTCCAGTGATGTCCTAATGTCCCCCAATCTGAATATTAGCTCTCCAAAATGTACCTGCATGATCTCTCTCTCCCTCCAGCAGCATAAGGTTAGTCCCAGCTTTCATCATTGTCAGTAAATATCATTGTTCTTACAGCTTAGTAATTACCTCAGGAATAATTACAATGTTTTCATGTTACTCTGATCTCTCATAGTGCCTGTCCTCCCATTGTTTGCTTTGGTTCTTCTTTTCCTAATTGTAGTTTAATCACTCTCCTTTTTCTTTTTATCCACATTATACTTATTTTGCTGTTTATTTATTTATTAAACATGGCATTTTATTTTCGTTCTACAACCACACTGGGTATCTCAAGCTATCATTTGCTTGAGCCAGTATTAAAAGAAGTCCTCCAAGAGAATAATACAGCACTGTGACTCTCTTCCTCTGTGAGCTCTTTGTATAATTATGCAGCTTTTTATGACTTCTACATTGGGTTTCGAATCCAAAGTATTGTACTGTGGCTTTCTCAACAAGCAACCACTTCCTGTATGACACTGATGCTGCTGTTGAAGGAATCACCCCAGGACAGGAAGTGATGCGTCTGTAAATTGAAATGACATGAGCTGTCTTGTCAATAACATTCATGTAACAGAAAGCCTTTTTTGTTAACTGCAAGGCAAAGTCTGACACAGTTTTAACTGTGCTGACATGGAGGTATGAATTTAATCTAGCCAGCTAGTGGTTGGGCATTAAAGCTGTAAAATAATATGCTCTAAAAACAAAACAAAAAAAGAAAAAACAAGAAGTAAAAAAGTATGCTAAAGAAATGGGATTTAACTTATTATAATGCAGAGGGAATGACAATACAGTCCTGCTTTCACAGATATGATGCATTTTGACTTTGACACTACCTGCTCTCCACCCTTAATGATCTCACTGCTATATCAGATATTCGATTTTTTCCTTTTATATTCCCATTCACGGTCTGTTTGTGTTTTCTGGCCTAGTAATTATGGCTGCTACTCAGAAAAGCTCCACCTGAGAAGTTAGCAGTTATGTACTCCTGTTATTATTTGGTTTTCATATAATCAGTTTTTGAGGACTTTACAAAGTAACTCTCATCTTCAACCATTAAATGCAGTGAGTTTAATGTAAGCTGTCTGTTTTATACTGCTGTCTTCACAGCTACAGACTGCAGGCTTAAATTTGTAATATTTAATCAAGTGTGACTTATACAGAAGCACCTGATCAAAGAAGGACAGTAATACACAAGCAGGCTGTTATTTTTATTGAAACTGTATGCAAAGGTATATATCAATGTTTAATTTTAATTTTGTAATTTGTTAAGCTTGTTTGCCCTATGAATAATCAATACACAAAAAACATTGCTTAATCCAAATTGATTAAAAACACATTTCCTCTACAACACACCCAAAAATATTAATGTAAATGTTTTATGGGGGAGCAAGCTCCCTTGCAGCACCTCCATTTTGGGGGGCTCAAAGTTAGAAATGGCTCTATGTCTGCATAGCAGTAGGGAAAGGAGAAACCCCCCCCATTAAAGTTCACAATGGCCACACATGAACAGCAGCTCTGTTTTACCTTATAGTATTACCTTTTAATCTCTGCTAAACTGATGACCTCAACCAGCTGTGCTCAGGCAATTAAAACACAATCAGCTCGGGGAAGAGGCCAGCTCCTTGATCCTTTTCAACTACAACCTAGGCCACAAGGGTAAGTGTACGCATAAATAATTTACTGCAGCCAATCAAGCAACATGATTTTGGTAGAAAATCTGATGACCTATAGAAATCCCATGTAAACATGGTAGGAACAGGCAAACTTCATACAGTGACTGGAGATCAGCTTTAATCCACAGACCCTGGAACTGTGAGGCAAAGATCTAGCAGATGGCCCACAAAGTTTCCCTACTTGTTGACAATGGATAACATATCTAAATTCAAACTGCACTAAGGTATTAATCGGGGGAACAGAGTAATGTTCTAACTATTCTGATAAAACAAAGTTTCATTAAAATAAAATTTCATAATAGTTATTAATCCAGTTGGATAAAAAATGCTGGAGGTAGTAGGTTAAAACTCCAGTTCAAGAAAAGTATACTAACTTCAGTTCAAGAAAAGTATATTGATAGCAAGTTTTATACTTCATAAATATGCACAATTATAGTGGTAACGTGTCTGCATATGCAGAAAGAAAATACAGTCAGTAAATGTTAAAACTCCGTACAAGTTCACTGTAGTTTTCATTTGTAGATTGGTGTGATTCATTCATCTAATTCCCTATATCTTGCTATTGTCTATGTTTCCCTGATTATTCCTAAATTTGTCTGAGCAGGGTATATAACACCGGATTTTAAATATATTTACAGGTATAATGGAATAACTGGAATATAGATTGTATCCTAGCCATTTAAGTATAAAGAATGGAAATTAGTTTACCGCCATAGTCAGGAGGAAGTGGGAGGATATAGCAAATCACAGTTTTCAAGTGTGTCAGTTCTTTTTTTTTCTCATTAGTGACTCTTTTTCCATTTTCCCATCTGTTGTACACTGTTAAAATGATCGGTTAGTATAATAAGAGAACAGTACTGAAGCACACTCTTGTGTTGCTTTTTCACTAAGACTATTTACAGCAAACTGGGACAGCAAGGCTGCTTAGTTGTAAGATCTGCCTCACAGCTCCAGGATGCTGACTTCAATCCTAATCTCTGTGAACTGTCTCTTTGGAGTTTGCATGTCCTCCCCATATCTCTATAGGTTTTCTCTGGTTTCCCCATTTTCCTTCCACTATCTAAAAACATGCTGGTTGACAGACTATACTAAATGTTGAATTTTTCCATGGCTTTTCTCAAAGGTCACAGCTGAAAAGTGTCTGTGGACAAGGCCTCTTACCAGGTTAACAAGACCACTTCACTTTTTTTCCCATACCTCCAACCATTTTGCTCTGGTGGTTTTATAACGCTGCATTTCTGTCTTCCACCCCTTATAGTGACCTGTTTTCCAAAGTCTCTCCCTCTCCCCTTTTATTGTTATTGTCTGTTGCATAAGCTATTTATGCACTCTTCCCACTCACTGTTTCCATAGATCCATCATAATGAGTGCCCACCCAGCAAATCAGTATTGTTCTTGAGTAAACCTCCTTTACTACATGTTGTCTTCATTTAACTAGAGATCAGCAAAGCCTGGAGCCTAGCCTGCATTCCAAAAGTGTGTTTGCTTTTATCCGGAACCATCCAGGCAAAGTTAAGTACCTTCAATTGCTAAGTCATACTTGCTTAAGTTATTTTTATTTTTTTATTTTTATTTTATTTTACATTTGTTGACTGGGATAGTCCGACTGGATGCATGTCCATTTTCAGCGGAGGCCCGGGGAGAAAAGCTCCAAGGGTAAGCAGATACAGTTATTATGAGTGATCTCTACTGTTTCCTGCTTTAATGTGAGCATTTCACTGTTACTGCTGTAAGACTGCCTTGAAATCACCTTCAGCAAGGGATTTACAACTAGCTATTCAATTGGTTTGTGGAAGTATTACACATGTGACTCTCTTCTACTGTCTTTTTACATTAGCAGGACTGAGTTTATTCATCTTGTGGCAGGAGGCACTTGTCTGGTCTATCTAAGTTGGGAAATACACAAAAAAGACTTCTACTGTAGTCATTTTATTGGCCAGAGTGCTCCTTAATTACTTTTATGTTTTTTTCTCTGCTGTTATAAATTTGTGCATTTGTGTGGGTTAACAGTGCCCTGTACTACATAGCAAACACCTAGAAAGCAAATTTTCCCTGTTGAACAGCCCAAAAACTGTACCCTATAAAGCAGCAATATAGAGCAAATACCTTGTGCACTAACAAGCTTAGAGCAGCTAGTAGGGCATCGAGTGGCAATACCTACGTGCTTAGTAGAATTCAGTATTGCATAAACATTAAAGCTAGCAGAGTTTACTACTGTTTAGCATTATCTGTACCAACAAAGCACCCTTAATTGCCTTCTAACCCCAATACACCACCCCTTGTGGTTCACCAATCAAAAGACTGGACAGTATGGATATGCAATTTCCTAACTTCTCTGTAACCAGCTTGGTGGATATGGGCATTTTGAGACAATGTAGCAATTGTCTCATGTTTCCTGACAAACTTTTAATCTTTAAAGAAGCAGACACAGTATGCAAGAGGTGTACAATAGCCAGGGAATTGTTATGGCTAGGCTTGTATAGCCCTAGGGCCGATAGCCTAGTACCAACCTATGAACCTATTAACTTAAAAAGCAGCCTTTCTAAACAACAAAGATCACCTAGACTTCCCATTGTTAAAACTATGCCTCAACAAGCCCAAAGGCACTCAGAAAAAACAAGTCCTAACACCACACACTGTCACTTTCAGTGGCGCCCCAAACACCAAGCCTGTAAGGCAAGCGAGCACGCTACCCAGGGCTCTCATCACAGGGGACACCATTGTAAGATATACTGTTGCACCTCTAACCAGGCTGAGCAAGGAAAATATAACTGTTAGTTGCTTATCTTTAGCTAGGATCCACCAAATCATGTATGCACTCAAGTCATTACACCACAAGTACCAGTATGATTCCCAAGTAGGTGTAAATGTCCTAAGATGTACCTCCCTGCACTATATAAAGAGAAACATTATGGAACTTTCAGACTATGTGTCTCAGGTTGGCATAAGCCTAGCACTGAGTAGCATATTACCATCACTGAGGATGATGCCACAATATGAGCAAAAAATAACTGATTTCAACAACTGTCTGTCTTTCTGGCATCATTCTCAGGGGAACCGATATTTGTCAGCGTGAGAGGACATGGTTAATAGACCATGTTAATTGGCTACCTTTCCATACCAGGCTTTCAAATACTGGCTACATTTTTATCCACACCCCCCATTGTGCCTTTTTTTAGGCAATGACAAATTGACAAACCTATTGACATAGCAAAATTAACTCAACTGAACCTCAAGGTGTTACTGCTCACTTCCAAAATCCTAAATGAAAAAAACTACACTCCCTTCAAGCCCTCCTCACATTCAAGAATATAGACATCTGTGCAGCTACCAAGATATGATTTAAAGCAGCAGAGAATACTATGTCAGTTCAAGGTTTCAGTGCCTTCCACACTTTTAGACCAGTAGCTGCATAGACAAGGGCAAAAGGTGGAGGTGTCTCAGTATACATCAGTAACAAGCATACATCTAGGGTGGTCAAACAGGATGATGTGTTGGAGTTCCTCCACCTGAAGATCAGCATAGACAAAATCCCGTACCATATCCTGGTCAAGTATAGGTCACCCTCCTTGTCTCAAGAAGCTCATAATGCATACTTGGATCTACTGGAGAAACTTATCCACCCTAGTAAGGTCTGTCCATAAAGCTGTCTCCTTCAAAATCAAAATTAACTTCATAGTCTCATTAAAACCAGTAACAGTTAGGAACTATTCTGAGCCCAATTACATTTTATTAAGTGATGGTTTGTCAAAATTCAATGCCCCTCCAAACCCTGAGAATACAGCAGCCCATGCTGAATTGCTTTCAAAAGCTCTATACAACCATGTCAATAGCTGCATAGAGGGTGCTGTACCTACCAGAAGTAAGCCCATAACTAGCCTAGAAACAAGCTGCCCTGGTGGCATCCCAAATTAAACAGTATATACAACAAAAGAAAAAAAAATGTGGTAAAAATCTGGAAGGGTAATTCACATAAAGATAAAAAATTGCCTCATCAAAGTAAGTAGGCAACTAAGAAGGTTAATTAGATCAAGGAAAGTCATTGTTGAGGTTAGGATACCCCTCCCAGGTGAAAGATAACCATAAGGCCTTCTTCAGCTATGTTAGAAACCTCAAGAATAGAACACAGCAATGTGCTGAGCTGGAGTTTAATGGTGCCACATTCACTGAGCCTGGCATTATAGTGAACCTGTTAGCAGACAAATTTAGTTCCAACTTTATCCCATCTCAGCCCCAAACATCCCATCAAAAATACCCGAAAACATAGACTCATACAATTATAACTAGGGAGCATGTACTAGCTACACTCTCTAAAGCCAAGAACATGACCTCAGTAGGTCCCAGTAACATCCCAGGATGCTTCCTGAACTGTCTAAAATATGACTTATGAGAATCCTGGAGTCATTATTTAACTATAGTCTTCAAATAGTCTTTGTGCCACATGAATGGGGGACTGCGACTGTCATCCCCCTTCATAAGGGAGGACCTTCAACAGATTCTGGAAACTGCATACCCATTAATCTGACTGGTCTTATTTGCAAAGCCATGGAAAGAATTACCATGGAAATTATCAACATGGACATAGGAGACCTCCAGACACTGGATCCATCCCAGTTTAACATTATGAAAGAAAGGTCATGCTTACTGAATCTGGTAGACATCTTTGAAAAGGTTGCTAACGCAATGGATGAGGGGGAAAACTATGAATGCTGACTACCTAAATCTGGCTAAAGCATTTGCTACAACATCCCACTCGTGTATTATCAGCAAACATATGGAACTAGGTATAAACCTCTTTATATCACACTGGATAGCTAGCTGGATCACTGTTAAGACCCAGAATCTGTGAGGTCATCTCTGCAAAGAAGCCAGTCCCTGGTGGAGTCCCCCAGGGCTCTGTGCTAGGCCCACTCATTTTTGGCATCTACTTCTCAGATGTCAAAGACAGTGATAAAGGCCTCTGGATACCCAAGTTCACAGATGATTGCAAACTGGAAGCAGTTAATGAATCCTTAAAGATGAGAGCACCCTTCAGGAAGGTGTACCACAGACAGATGACTGATGGCAAAGCCATGACATAAAACTCAATAGCAAGAAATGCATTATAGTACCTTTTGGGAAGTCAGCCATCCAGGGTTACTATGTCATCAATAAAACTCCCCTAAAAATTGATTCAATAGTCAGAGAGTGGGGAACTCATGTAGTAACCTAGCCTTCAACCAACATGTATCCAAGGTAGTAAGAAAATCCTTCTGAGTTGCTCAACTTATAAGTAAGAGCATGGCATATAGGTCCTTGGAGGTCATCATACCACTGAACTTATCAGACCCATCATAGAGTATAATGCCCCCCTTGGTATGTATCTAACCAGACAAATTCATCAACTGGAACGTCCACAAAGGTACCATACAAAAGGAATACAGGGAGTAAACACAATGTCCTACTCTGATTGCCTCAAAGTCCTGTCTCTTTACTTGGTATCATACAGACTTCTGATAGGTGATCTATGCCTAGCATTAAAGCTATCCCTGGATCCTGTTTTGATGAACCTTTTGCACATCTGCAAAACAAACAGCATCAGAATTACTAGTTTAAAAGACCTAACTTTTGTTTGCAACATATATAGGACATGTTGGCTAGATATTCTTCTCAGAGAATTGTCATTCTCTGCAAAAGGCTGCCCATCCACGTGAAGCAGAGTTCCTCCCTTTCCCTATTTAAGATCAACATGAACCAATGGATGGGTAATGAGAAATTTAATCCTAGTCTGTCATCTGTGTCTATGATGGACAGAAGCAGTCAGTAAATCACCTCATATAAAGTAAATGTGTGAGTCACACTTGTGTAGCATGGCTAGACGTATAAGGGCCTTAGTTGTCAATAGCTTAGTACACACATATGGACCTATGAACCTGTGAACAAATGGTAAATAATAAATAACTGTTTCTGTATATAGGAATACCACGCAAAGCATCTAGATGTCACAGTCACTTTTCCAATAGTCAGAACCTTCATAAATTAATCCTTATGTCCAAATTCTCTGACATCAACTACATTCCTTAATTCACTCTCATGTCTGTCTGTTTTAGGTAGTATATTTCACCTTACTGGGATAACATTAACCTAATTTCTGTAATGGCTAACTTGACCAGGATGTCCTATATACAAACGTTGATAGTTTTATCAAAACATGAAGTACAAATCTTTACTATACTATTTAAGTACACTAAACTGTGATTATTAATTACCAAATTCCAGAATATCTAAGTAGCTAATTAGCTTGTTTCTAGTTTATTTATCCTTCCATTGTGCAGGTAAACCACAGAGCTGCTTTTTATGCTGGTTGCATAATACTTTATCACTGGGGCATATTTAAGTTATGAGCCAGCATTTTGTGGCTAAATGAAGTGAATCTTGACTTGTGTGTTCAAAGATCAATTACTTATGGTGTTGACTATATTAGAGAGAGGATAGAGTGCTTTGAATGTAAATAAAAATGATACAACAAAAGAGTGGTTTTGACACAAATGCCATTTTAAGTGCATGTCAATTTTGCAAGTAAGCATTTCTCTGTTGACAAGGTTGTGACATATGAATCAGACAGATAGGAAGGGAGACAAAAAGTAGGACATCTGCAGCAATGGATGTGATTTGATCATATTAGGACTACAAAGCATAACAACTGGATGGATGGTGCACTGCTGTGCCCCAAACAGAACAGCCGAAACACACAGACAGATTCAACAGTACTGAAGTGGTCATGTTCAAGCTTTGTGAACGTAATCAGTTACATACAATTTTGATTGATATTTCTTGAAATAAAGAACCCTGTCTTTTTTATTTTACATTTTTATGTTTCTTTTCTCTCCCTTTGTGTTACTTTATTTGTTAGTTATTTAGTTTTCTTTTTAAAGTTAACACCATTTTTTGGTTATTGTTTTTTTGTTTTACTACAGACAGATACATAAATAAACAGAAACACAGATCGACAGACAGAGCAGAACCTATTTTGCCAGACAGATAGGAGAGACATATAGATAGGCAGACAGACAGATGGATAAACAGATAGACAGATATATAATTACATAGATCAAAACGTATCCTGATAGATAGACAGACAGAAATATAGACAGATACCTAGATAACAGATTTTCAGATAGCTAGCTGGATAGATAGATAGATAGATAGATAGATAGATAGATAGATAGACAGGCAAACATATGGACAGATACATAGACAGACCATCAAAAGATAGACAGACAGACGGACAGATAGCTAAATAGAAAGAGAGATAGATCACAACCTATTTTGACCCTAAGGGATGTCTAATGCCCTCTGCTCAACAATCCATAATGTGACAGTGGCAAATTCCCAATCTACCACTGAAAAATCATGAAATGATAATAATAGTAATAATAATAAATGTGTCTTTAATACATATAAAAGTATCGCTCTAGTCACCTACTGCCATTTTCTACTTTCAGCCTGACCACTGTGTTATGGTGACAAAAAAGCACAGACACAATGACACCGACAAATATAAAAAGAGTTCAATGATAAGTCTCCATGTGAAAAACTAATGGATAAAATGGATGAAGAAGGAGTTAGAAGGCAAACTAGGGTGCAGTCAGGATTTTTGAAATTGTACTCCTATACCCAAGTGTAGGCCCCTTCAGGCTATATGTTGCATGTTTATGGAAAACATAAAATTATGCAAAACTGAAAAAAATGATGCGTTTAACCTTGCCTTTGTAAATATATATATATATAAACAAGTTAATGACATAAAACCACTGTACATGTGCTTGTGTTTTTTTTTTAAATTCTAGCAGTATGTCTGTCTACATTTTACAGGCCAAGATGACAAAAAGGGAATTTTGGACTATTAGAAAACCAGGAGGCTTACTTATTGTATTCATATTTGATAATTGGGGTACAGCACGGACCCACATGGATCTTTTGCAGACTCAGCCCAAGAGCAATGTCTGCATAAGGGACGTGGTCAGAGATGCACAGTAGGCAAGTAGAGACTAAGAGAATCAAACACTGGACTACAGGCAGTAGGTCATTAACAGCTAAGACAGATGGAGGGATAATACAAGAAAGAAGAAGATAGCTTACCATATGAAAACACAACCAGGAATTAGGAGACAGAAAAAGGTTTGGGAGAGAGAAGGAAACATGGCTGAACCATACCAAGTGATTTGATTGAGAGTGGGTGAAGGAAGAAGATGGAAAGGGAGGTATGCTGGTTGTAATAAGATAACATAAGGTGAGATACCACAACAAAGTTAAAAAAACAGGGAGAACTGATGTAGAAAAATACAGTAGCAGCAGACAAGGATCGTTATAAATGTATTATCTCTTCTGTGTGATATGCATTTAGTGTGGTTTATTTCCTGGGTTGTACTGACCCATGAAAATGAAAGTTTTAATAAAGTTAATGTAAAAAACACTTGTGAAATTTGTGGCCATATGCAAGAGATGCCAGGGAAAGTGAAGTAAAATAGCATACATCTAAAACTTCTAATAAGGCTACAGCTCAGGTAATTCTACTGAGTTGGTAATTTAATATTTTCAAATTGGATACTAGTAGAAAGAATTACATGAGTGGAATTCATATTGTAAAAGAAAAACAGAAATTCAGTTTCATGCATTCATGTTCATATTTAAAGCTTATACAGATACCAGCAGGATGGTAAAAGGGGTTTCTCACTAGTTATGCTGGTGAGGCACAATCTGCCAGTTTGTAATTTTGAAAGCATGAATCTTGCAATAGAACTACAACCATGCTCACCCCCTTCACCCACTGTAGTTTTCCAGTTCACCGTAATCCCAAGTTAACAATAGCCATGGTGGCCATGGTGATTTTCAGTCCTCCAAGGTCATTGATTCCTCAAATGATACTGGCAACTGCCCAGTTTATCAGTTTCAGCCACCAAGTATATAAAAACATCATTCTTTGCAAACTATAGCTATTATTTGTTTCTGTAATATGGAAGATTATGGTCAGGTCTCTGATCATAACTAACTTATTATGTGTTTAAGACATGAATGACAGAAAATTTACCATGTGATCAAGTGAATCTTGATTTTACTGTTGAGAACATGTAATAAGGCTTATGATCCAGGAGACCTGATCATAATTCTTTGTAATGCGTAGAACTTTATCTGCTTCATGTACCTCCAGCTACAGAAAAAAAAAGCAAAAAGAAAAAGAAAGTATAAGAGCCTTTGAAAATTGGTGAAACACTTTTGCACTATCAAGCAGGCAGCAGGTAAAAACAAAGTGTCATTCGGAAGAAAAAATTACTGTACACACTGTTAGACACTTCTTGTTTATAAGTGTGGCAAACAGAAGTATCTTAACAGCTTATAAAGTTGTTTTATTTTCTGCTACTGTTCTTTGCTGTCCAGCACTGTCCATTGTCAATCTCCAGCATAAGACTCAATCCTTACAGAGCATAGAGGTGCTTAATAAAAGCTTTTAAGTACCTTTCTGACATCAGAAAGATGTGTAACAAGCCTGCCATTTTTCCACACCATGTACTGCAAATCTCTCCTTGCTACCTTACCTACTGCAGTTTGTCACAACATGCAAAATCAGATCCATTTACCTTTATATTGCAAGTTCTCCATTCTCCTAGTGCAAATGATTTACAGAATGGTAGTAATGGGAGCTGTTATGGCCATTGTCAGTCATTAAAATGCAAGTGTGTTCAGTGGGTCTTCTATAAAACAGAAAATTGGTTATTGTGAGTCCGCCCACCTAACTGCTCAAGTAGAGTCAGCATTGCACACTACACAACCATCACCGCCATCACCTATATTCAATAACATCCAGAGCTATGGGGTCATATTCTCCAGACCAGAGACATGTGAAATGTTTGTTATTTCCTTGGCAAAGGTTTGTTTCTCCTGAGTCAAACGTGAGGTTATCATCTGATCCACTTTTCAGAAGACAATGCAATGACTGATCTAAGGCTTACTTGGGCATTTGTGACATGTTAAAACATAGTAAATGTTAAATGTCCAGTTATTTTAAGAGAAAAAAAAAATCATAATTTGTATAAATATAAGCAGATGCTAAATAATATATCTACAGACCTTAATATGATTAAAAAAGAATACTAGCAACAACATTTCTACAACACTGGATCTTTATTTTGATAAAATGTGGATATACGTCTGTTACAGTGGTTGAGTTTAAGGTTTGCACCTCAAAATGTCATGTTTGTGCAAGAAATGTTTGACTTTGTTCTTCTGTAAAGGTGGCAGCCTTAGTCTTCAAAGTCTGTTTAGAATAACAAATGAGGCCTCAGAACTACCACCATGTAATGGGAGGGGATAAGGAAGAAAGATGGAAGAGTTCCAAGCACTGATATAAGGAGAGTGGGTGGGTGGCCTAATGGTTAAGGTCCTTGCCTTACAAACACAAGATGCAGGGTTTGAGTCTCACAAGGGATAATTGGCTAGGCTTAAAATGGCTCACAAGGGCAGTTAGCTTAGTACTAACCTATGAACCTATGGACCTATGGGAGCATTCACATTACTAGTATAACAGAAGCACATGCCAGTGGTAAGAATGGGTGGAGCAGTGAGGTACCAGGATATAGGTAATTTAAGAGTGATAGTGAAGGGATGGAGGTAGAATAGCAATCTATATAGGGGAAGGCATCAAACAGAATGTCAGAGAAAAAAATGGAAGTCCATATGAGTGGTGGAGTTGCAAAGGTCAGAATCAAGAGGAAGCACTCTAGAGTTGAAAGCACACGGAGAAGACAGTTCAAATGGATTGATACAGTCTATGTTCCCTACACCCAGGCATGTTTAAGGAGGAGGAGGAGAAACACGATTGTAGATTAGGACCAAGAACTCAACTGGGAAGAAAGGAGTTATGCTCACGAGGAATTTGAATTTGCAAGGAGGAAAATGAGAGCGCTCAACTAGCAGGACAGAAAGAGAGTAGTCAAGCGACTTGAAGTCTTAGATCTTAAAATGTATAGTCATCTGCTGTGGCACTGCTCCACAAATACATTTTGAACGGAGTCTTATCCAAAGTGCAGATTGTCTGAGACATTTAGGTGAACATATACTAACTAATAGTATCACTGTGCGGTCTGGAATGTAGGAAAGGTAAGACGCAAAACATGGCTGGTTGTGACAGGCTGGATTAATAAGGGTGAGATGCTAAAAGATGAGTTAAGACTATGGATGCAGATTGCTGGGGAGCACAAGCAATGGAAATGGGTCATGGATGAAGTGCTCAAGACTATGAATAGGAGGTGGGGTACAGGCAAAAAGAGAATATGTAAAAATACAAATATGGCTATAAAGGAATTTGTGGTTAGTGACTGGTGCTTTCCAATTACAGCTTAACATAATTGTTTTTCATTGCTACCTAACTTCAAATCTAACAAATTACTCATGGATTACTTTAAGTACTTATCCATCAACTGACAAATATATACAGCTCATAATGAATATGCATGGGGGTTCTTTCATTTTGTAAATGCCAGATGGGGGTTCTTTCATTTTGTAAATGCCAGTTCCATGGACCAAATACTCTTTCTCTCCACTTACAGTACAAACTTGCCGTCACTGATGTATCTCTGTCAGTGCACCCCTGAACACTGCTCACCCATCATGCTGTTATTTTCTCCATTACAACCAATGTCACAGACCCCAAGAATCCAACAATATTAAGTCAAGGCCATATCATTTACTTACAATATGAGAAAACCACAAATGAGACAATAACCCTAATGACCCTAATTCCAGTGCCATTGCATTTGCCTCCAAGTTCTATTCCTGTTAAAATAACTTCTCTGGAACATTTGTTTCCATCTATTTTAAGTACAAAAAGTAGCAGAAGCACAAAAACACGAACAAGCCTAAACATTTTAACAAGAGAAAGAAAATACTAACTAGTTATAAAA
This sequence comes from Protopterus annectens, assembly GCF_019279795.1. NCBI lineage: Eukaryota > Metazoa > Chordata > Ceratodontiformes > Protopteridae > Protopterus > Protopterus annectens. Next base: position 1,367,672,055 of record NC_056728.1, on the reverse strand, counting down.
TATCTCATACCCTTTATTATTTAATGGATTTAAGCAAGGCTAAGAAATACCTTGAGTCCACAACAGGCTAACTTTGAGGTACCACCACCACCAAAAACAATCAAAAGGCCTTCGTTAGCTGTAAATTATATTATGAAACTCAGATGCAGCACCCTGAGGTACTTCCAGCTAATACCAAATGGTATTGCTTATTATGATTCTGGAGCAATTGCCAACATCCTCATGGGCATAGCCGGCTTTAGGCACCAGCGAACTCTGCGGTCGCCACAACAAGTTATCTTATCCTGATATTTTGTTACATGCCTATCAAGCCAACAAAAGCTAGTACAGCATTCTTGTATACTTAATAAACCACATGGATAATAACTCTTATTTATGCCTCCTTTAAAATTCAAAGATATTTCTGGTTGTAGTAAGTGTTTTGTCAAGTAACAGGCATCAGAATTCATTAAAATACTACTGACATAGTGCCCGTGGCTTAGTTAAATCCTGTTGTTGGACATTTTCTTCACTAAAACTAACTACATCACCAGCTTTAGGTCCCTGCTATATCTGTGGCTGCAGCCCCCCCCTTAATCATCCTTAACTGTGAGGGGGACCCCACAAAAACTGCTGCTGGCTGGGGTAAAATGAGGAAGAAAAAATGTATTAATTTACTAATTATGCTCTTTACCCTGAATAGGGAGGTGATATCACCCTGTTAGGATGAAGATGATAATGAACATAAGCAAGGTAAGAGCTAGAGAGATCAGCCACCCAGAGTGACTTATCTCGGTACAAATTTTGGATTTTAAGAATAGCTGACACTTCTGATCACCAGGGATGGTTTTCTGTTTCAGGGAGTTTTATAAATACAAGCAAAACACCAGATGGTATAACTCTCAATTCCTTTGCTTAAGAATTAAGTACAATCTCAAAAATAATAGAATAAAGGCTCAGAATCAGGACTACATTTTAAATATTACTCTAATTCACTTAAAAAGTTAGTAGAATAACACCTTTTGCATCAACACGTATTTTTGGACAATAAGTGTAAAACTCAGATGTCTGGATTGACTGTAATCCTTAATGATTTACCAGCAAATCAAACTTTTTGTGAAGGAGAAAGCAAAAGTATGAACAGAATCATGGAAGGTCTGTGAAATCAGGAACAGTGACAGGTATGTGAAATCAGGAACAGTGATGGGTATGTGAAATCAGGGACAGTGATGGGTATGTGAAATCAGAGACAGTGACGGGTATGTGAAATCAGGGACAGTGATGGGTATGTGAAATCAGGGACAGTGATGGGTATGTGAAATCAGAGACAGTGACGGGTATGTAAAATCAGGGACAGTGACGGGTATGTGAAATCAGGGACAGTGACGGGTATGTAAAATCAGGAACAGTGACGGGTATGTGAAATCAGGAACAGTGATGGGTATGTGAAATCAGAGACAGTGACGGGTATGTAAAATCAGGAACAGTGACGGGTATGTGAAATCAGGAACAGTGATGGGTATGTGAAATCAGGGACAGTGATGGGTATGTGAAATCAGAGACAGTGACGGGTATGTGAAATCAGGGACAGTGATGGGTATGTGAAATCAGAGACAGTGATGGGTATGTAAAATCAGGGACAGTGACGGGTATGTGAAATCAGGGACAGTGACGGGTATGTGAAATCAGGGACAGTGACGGGTATGTGAAATCAGGAACAGTGACGGGTATGTGAAATCAGGAACAATGACAGGGTATGTGAAATCAGGAACAGTGACGGGTATGCATTACTGCTCAATGAGGTAAATAAGTGACTTACCCCTGCTGCTGTTTGACGACTGCTAAACAGCAGTCACTGATCTGGTGTGGCAGTACCAGTGTTGCATAATATATTGCTATTTCCTGAAATAACTACAAAACTAGGACTGCTATGGCTTATGCTTGTGTATGTGTAAACAATATCACTGATTTTCGTCTGCGCATTCACCCAATAATGCCAAGACACAGACATTATTCTTCTGGGTATCAGTAAAAAATGTACTTAAGTAATTATATTTCAAAAGTAAGACATAAGATATATCACAGAACATTGACACTTAGATCTTCTTGGACTCTGGTGGCCCCCACTCACCAGACTGTATAAATGGATACTGGGGGCTCCCTTATCATCCTTGACTCTGTGGGGACCCCCACAAAGCTATTGCTGGTTGAAGAAAAATTAGGAAAAATGTTTCAATTTTCTGATTGAGCTGTTTAACCTGAACAATGCTGAGATATGACCCTTTTAGGATAAAGCTGATAATAGCCTCTGGTTTCAACCACACCCATTCTAAAAGCAGACCTGCTCAAATGTGTGTGAACAGAAAGCTGCTGTAGGATATGGGGTCTGTGGATTGTGTGGTTATTACAGCTTTAATTTTCATCACAGTCAAACCTTAGCGGCGTGCACATGAAGTCATTATAGCTTGTGACTGAGCTGAAGACAGTATGGTTATTGTTTATTTACTTTTCTCACAGACCTCAGAGATGTAAAAAGAAGGTTACTATAGCTTGTGTAGGGGTGGTGTATTGTCTAGGAGCAACAAATTAGAATATATTACAGAAATCATTCTCACAATCACACATCAGGCACATATACATGGGGCTAACTTTGAGGGTTAGGGATGAGGAAGCATGCTATGTATACATATATCAGCAGTCACTTGAAATATATGCTAAGGTAATTTAAATCTCTGCTTTCAACCCAGTCTAACACCAGAGGGATGTGTAGGCGGTGACTGTCTTTTTTGGGGGGTTAGGGAAGGAGGCAGTATTCCAACATAAGACCTATGTATTCCCACAACTGTCTTGTTAGTTTATTGTGAGCTACTATTTTGTCTGCTTTGAACATTAAGCCTTGGGCACAACTTATGTCTTCCTTGAAAAAAAAAATAAGACTGAAATTCTTTTTTTTTTTCATGATTTTTGTTTAGGCCAACATTGGAGTAAAATACTGAGAAAAATCCTCTAAAATACATCCCAGGGCACATATATAACTCCATATGGCTTTGGGGACACTAGCTTAATTGAATTATTTCCTAAATGGTTATTACTGTGCTGTCTTGGTCAGGAAAGGTGTGTTGAAAAATGCAAAGAAAACTAAAGTTGAACAGCAACAGTGAATTTCTTTTCTTAATAATAATTTGTGTTCAAGCCATTACTGGATGAAAACATTGTGTAAAAAGAAAAAAAACTTTAAAATACACTTCAGAGCATATAGAAAGTTATGGCTTCTTGAAAAAGCTGAGAGTAAGGCAAAATGTAAGTAAAGGAAGAAAAAAGTAATGTGGATGGTTTGGGGAGCCCAAACTGGGGAGGGGGATCAGAGGAGAGGACTGGAGGGTGTGTGGGGGGTGTTGAAACAGTAGGCCTAGCCATCACTTCATTTAAGTCCAGACCTGCACATATAGTTGTTGTAATGTATCTTTGTTGCAACTAAATGCCAGTAACTGTAAGTGTCCCTTTGTTAGACAGGTAGCAAAGTGTGGTATATAGGCCTGTTGTAATGTAACAGCTGAGGTCTGTCTGTGCATACTACTCCTAAAAGTTTGCAGCACAAACTAAAAGTTTCCTAGGAGGTGTAGCATTGACAGGATGACACTTATACTGGAAGTGGCTAGGGGGCCCCTGACTTGATATTTGCTGGGGCCCCCCAAAATGCTAACACTAGCCCTGCTCACGGGCAAATTCAGCAACAACATCTCTTCACCTACTTACACCACTATCCCTCATTGCCCCACTTATAGTCCTCATCCCCAAATCACCTTAGAACAGGTCCCACCTGCACTGTCTGAAGCTAAATGCACTATCACTATAGATCCTGAGAACATCTTTGGCTGTCTACTGGTAAGTGCAAAATATAGACTAACTTTGCTGTTCTGAATCTATTCAATCCATGCCCCTCTACAGGTTATACCATAAAGGCTCTGACAACTTCAGGGGTAAGTAATAGTGGTCATACCACAGATCCTGGCAATTACAAACCCATATGCTTCACCAGAATGATATGTAAGGTAATGAAATTCACTTTGATTGCACTCATAAATAATGGCATAGGTGATCTATAGTTTCATGATCTAAATCAAATAGGTTTCACAAAAGGCAGACTGTGTCTGCTTCGTCTATTTGGTTTCTTTGAAAGGGTTACTGAGATGATAGATGAAGATCAACTGATGTTCCGGCCAAGGCCTCTGATGCTATTTCCCATGCAGGGATCTCACTCAACAAAACATTAACTCTTCTCTTACCTGCTGGATAACTAACTGACTCGTAAAGTTAATGCCAGATAACCTTCTCAGTGGTTAATTTGCATACATGATGTTGTCATTAGTGGGGGACTGGAGTTGTGTGCTTCACAGATACATACAAGCATACATACATATATACGTGCACAGAAAACGCAATAGTGCTGTAAATATAAAATTATAATTTAATGTTATAAATGTAATTGTAGCAAGAAACTATTTGTGGAAAAGATTTTGTTCATTTTTTTATTGAGACTGTACTTAATCATCATAGGTAATTTGCAGCACTTCTGGTAATTTCTTATTCTGATGTGCTGCATGCAACTGAACTATAACAATGTAAAACAGCAATATTTGCATAACTGTTTTAACAAGAGCAAAGTATGAGCAAATTAGTATGTTTAGTCAATCATTAGTTGACTTTATAAGGCAGTCCACTTACAACAGACAATTATCATACAGTCTGCAATTAAAATGAAGATTACACACACACACACACACACACACATATATATATATATATATATATATATATATATATATATATATATATATATCCAACTCAAACAATATACGTAAGGCTCTTCTTGGATGGTGGTTGAGGGGGACACCGAGTACATATTGGCCTCATTTAAAAGTCCTAAAATGCTGTCTGAATCTGTCACATCACCAAACCTGGATTGTATCAATGTCACACTGCTTACCCCCTGAGATTTATGCCACAGTGCCTTGTCGTGCTTCTCAGTCATGCTGTATCTCATTATTTGTTTCCACCTTAGTTTGGTCATGCCCTGTTTTTCATATTGTCACTAGCTCCATATTCATAACAAGCTCTAAATAAATCAGTAATTAGTAGATTGAAAGTAGTAGATATTCTAATGTGAATATTATTAACACTATTTTTGAAATGACATACTGGCGTTATTTTTAATATTATATGTCTTTTTGAAATGAGTTTTTAATTTCATTTTATGCATTTTGTTGAATATTAGCGTACTTGTTAACTTCCTCCTGTCAGTATGATATATTAGTAAAATGGTGGACGAGTTTTATTATGTGTTACTGTATTGTTTTAAGGATCTAATTGAAGGTCACCACATCATTAACAGTTGTCTGTATTTAAACTGTGTTTTATGGATGAATAACGGATCTGATGAAGTCCTGTATTAGAGTTGAAAGCGCTCAGCCATTTATGCTGATGCTACCATTATTTTAAGTTTCATGTGATTAAACTTTGTATAGAGATAATTTTCTGCAATCTTTTTTTTTCAACCTTGACCTTTCTAAATATCTTTATAAACTGTGGTGTTTGTTGACTACTCAACACTACATGAACCCGTTGATAGCTTTTTTTGTTTCTTTATCGGCTGCACATTCACACGCTGAGCTTGTCTGGTTATTCCAAATAAATCAGTGATATATACATTGACTTTTTGTTAATGACTATATGCACACTAAAATGAATAAGGTAACATTTATTTTCCTTTTTGTTTCTTTTTTATGAATTAATGGGTTAAACACAAACCAAAAAATACACAGATTAATACATTCATATGTATTGGAAATAATTCAAGAAATCTGTGACTATTGAAAAAAGCAAAAAGAGCAGTCAGTTTTGAAACAAAAATGGGCCTTGTAGTTGTAGGAATGATGACTGTTACTTGTGTATGGAAATGTGCTTATATGCTGTTCTGATGAGAAAGATAAACCTATATAGTAAGGGAAAATACACCTGCTAGGATGGGGATGCAAGTTTAAACTGCCAGAGCATGATGGGCATATTATTCCAACTTTATTACAGTTTTTCTAGTAAGGGACAAAGATAGCAACAAAACAAAAGAGGATAAGAACCGTTAACACCACAGCAATAGCACAAAAAGAAAAGGAGGGTGATTCTTTGACAATGAATATATTTTAGTAACAGCTAGGAGAAAGGCTAAATAATAAAAAAATGCACCATATGTCAGTATTACTTTAAAGCTGACAAACATTTTTACATATACAGTAGCTGGTAAGTTTCCTCATAAATGTCAAATGTGATAGTCAATGCTTACATCTAAATCCACAACAAGTTCCTCATTTGCTAGCTGTTCCCTTAACTTTAATATATCATTATATACTGTGAATAGTTTACTATATTATGTGGAATACTAAAGGCGTCAGCCTGTCATCAGGCTTTATTAAAAGTGATTCTTATCTCACAGTTTACTCATCACACTTTGGTATAACTGTGTTTTTCCTAGTTTGCAATTGACATCCAAGACAAAAAAACATATTTAATGCACCATTAAATATTTGGTAGTATCCTGTTGTACAATTCCTAAAAGACATGATTTTCTACTGAATAAAGAGTGAAAGTACAGTACAGGTTCAGCAGTGGGATATATAATTTGCCATGTGTTTCATTTTATTACATTATGATAATACATGATGAAGGTCATCATTTGGGAGACCAAATTCTGCTACTAGCTCCAACATATATTCTTTTAATAAACTAGAGGTAAAACATGCACTGTCTTTGATTTAAAGTCTTGCAGAGTTGAGCTTAGATGTGTACATTATTCTGAAGGATATGTACCACAAAGCAAGAATTTAATTTTTTTCTTTTTCTTTCTGTCATTCAGAGCATCATTATTTAACAACTTTTGTTGAAATAGTGATAAACAGCTTCATAAAGACAACTTATTTTCATGACTCACATACATTTCTCTTTTATATTCCTTAATCTAATTTAATTTAAAGTTCAACCATTTGTCAACAGTATGCCTCATACAACAGAGATGTGCAAACAGCCTTACTCTAACACCAAGCAAGACTCTCATTCAGAGAAACCTATCAGACTGACATCTATGCACAGATCATAATGTTTTTGACTAGAGAGCTTGAGAAAGGAGTCTAAGTCAAAAAAGTTGAATTTAGTGGTCAGATTATGAAGAGTCACCTGAACTTTTTTTAAGACAAAACGTTAACCACCACCTTTCCTATAGATAACACCACCACCACCAAGACAGCTAATGACAAAACCATCCCAGAAAATAATCCTGCACACAACTCTAATCTGAAATTCTCCACATACCCATTGCCACAATAAGAAAACTTTTACTTACGTTTAAACCCTGTACTCTAGCCCTTGACAGTCTACCCCCACACTTCCTGCAACTAGCTGCAAACTCTATAGCTTATCCCATCAGAATACTCATTAACAGATCAATTAAAGAGTCCCTTGTCCCAGACATCTAGAAAAAAGCATTCATTCTCCCCTTACACAAAGGCCGCGCCCACACAGACACCACAAACTTTCGACCCATAGCTATTCTCTCACCCCTCTCTAAAATACTGGAAAAATCCATCCATGCCTAACTCCTCATCCACCTGCTTGAAAATCAAATTCTGTCACCCACTCAGCATGGTTTCAGACCAGGGCACAGCAGCACTACAACCCTCCTCTCCTTCCTAGATACAGTTAACCAGGCACGGGATTCTAGTAAGATAATCGCTTCTCTTTTCCTCCACCTCTCCAAAGCTTTCAGTACCATTTCCCACACTATCCTCCTCTCTAAACTATCTAGCCACCATATTTCCCCACCTACCCTACAATGGTTCAATAGCTATCTCTCCAATAGGCAGAAATCCACCAAATGGCAACAGTCTTACTCTCCCTCCCTCAGTACTTCCACAGGAGTACCCAAGGCTCCATACTTAGTCCTGTCTTATTTAGCATCTTTATTAACAACTCTCACACCAATCTCCCACAATGCTCAGTAATCCAGTATGCTGATGACACTACAGTAATATGCAGTGCAAATTCCAGCTCTAAACTCCAGTAGATCACCCAGAATGCCCTCACCTCTACTGAATCTCGGATGCTTAACAATTATCTTGCCCTAAATTAAAAAAAAAAAACTAAACTAGTAATTTTTACCCCTAAGAAAACCACTCCCCTTGATAAAAAAAAAAAAAAAAACTCTTCAGTATACAAGCCCAAGACAATACCACTGTAGAAGTTGTCCCACACACTAAATTACTAGGCATTATTATAGATGAAAACCTAAACTGTGACCTGCACATAAACAGTAACATCATAAAAACACACCAAAAGCTCAGTATGCTGTACAGGCACTAACACTTTCTTAGCCTCTCTACTAGATAAACCCTTGCAACTACCTTTTTATTACCCTCTCTCCTTTATGGTGCCCCTCTCCTCACTAATATCCAAAATTCTACAAAATTCAAACTTGATATGTATTAGAACAGAACAGCCAATTTTGTCACCAAGGCAAAATTCTCATCCCACCACTGCAACTCACTGAAACAATTAGGCTAGTTGGAATTCCCCCACCATCTCTCATTCACCCAGCTAACTACAGCACACAAAATAATCTACAGACCTACAGATTGTCATGCTCTTTCAACTCTACTTGCCAAATACCAACCCAGCAGGCAACTAAGATCTGACAATCATTTACTTCTAAAAGTAGAAAAGCCCACCTTACCAGCTGGTCAACTGCACTACTCCTTCACCGTCGCCAAACTATGGAACTCGCTTCCTCCTTCTATAAGAAACATGGGCAGCACCACCACTTTCAAACAAACACTGAAAAATCATCTCAACTCTTCCTGGCTATATACCTGCTCTATAACCTAACCCCTTCCTTCTCCTTATATTATAACTAAATTCCTATACGTTTTACTACTAGTGACTGATGATACTTTCTCCATATTTATTTATTGTTTTCTTTTATCACTTGTTGATACTTGCACAATAATGCTGATTAATTTATCTCCGTTTTTACCACTCTGAATTCATCTGGCAACCAACTAAATTCCTGCTTTTATGTATATATTCTGTATATGTTACTGTAATCAAACCAACTAAATTCTTGACTTATGTATATATTCTGTATGTATTACTGTAACCACTATGTGTAACACTGTTTCTGCTTCTGTAGCAATTAATGTTTAATTTTTTTTCTGCATGTGTGTTCTTGTCGGAGCTTTTGTCCCCGGGCCTCCACCAAAAATGGGCTCTTTTAGGCCCAGTGGACTTTCCCGGTAAACAAATGCAATAAATAAATAAATAAGATCTTACAGAAATTATACTACATAATGATAGAATACCTAATGAGGGACATTTTAAGTTTCCATTTAAGTGATATGGTTTGATGGGAAACACGGTTTCACGATGATATTGCATAGATCTAAAAGTGATTTTATTTTTTACTTCTAGAACAAATGGGAATACATAGGTCCCTATTGTCAGACTTATTGAAGGTAATGTGATTATACACATTATAACATCAATAAAAAAATAAAGTTATATTCAGGATGCCCCCCATTAGAGAGGAAATGACATAGATCTGTGTTGAACATGGATGCATGGTCTTAACGTTACAATGAAATAAACTGAACACTACAATGGAAGAAATTGAGCAAACCTAAACTTAAATGAGCATGGGTATATTTTTTAGCTAAGTTTGACCAAGTGATGAAAAGTGCTAATTATAATATACAGATTGTTGCATACTTTCATAATACATATAATATCATCTGAAAAATGTATTAATTGAGATTGTCAAGATTTTTCCAAAAGCCTTTGAAACTGACATATTTTTACTTGCAAAATACTTTTTGTCACATAAGACTAGTCAGTTGAGATGTGAAGGCATGCTTAAGTTAATTTCAGAGTTATATAGACTAGATGAGTATCTGCATGCAAGGCAGGGCATAGATGTGTTATGAAAGTATAAAACCATCTTGCTCTATAATGAGCATGGGTGCCAGAGCCGTAAATACAGCCAGGGAGAGGGGGAGCCCCCACTTTTACAGCTGCAAGACCTGTCGGAAAAAATTAATGAAGTGGAGTTTTCACTCTAACGTGGATTCACGCAGGGATGTTAAACTAATTAAACTAGCTGTTCTTGTTCGCTTATTGCTCTGTGTTACAGGAGGTATGCTGCCGCTGTTCTGTTGGTGCTGCCGAAGCCATGCCGGTAAGGGGAGTTTTGTTCTTTTATTTGCAGGAGTTATGCTGCTCTCCTCTGTGTGTGTGTGTGTGTGTGTGTGTGTGTGTGTGTGTGTGTGTGTGTGTGTGTGTGTGTGTGTGGTTGTGTGCATAACGCACCCCAGTTAGGTATACCTGGTGGTTAGTGTTACTCAAGCTCAAACAACAGCCTGAAGTCTCTACTCATACCACCACTTGTGATTCAGGGAGTAGAGTCCATAGCCTTCAACTGCCCACATTTTCACATAATATTTGGTTCATATTTTTGGTCTGTTCCTCTTAAAATTTACAGTTTTCTGACAAATCTGTGAGAACCGAATTCACTAAATAATGATAGCCCTTTAAGTTTCAGTCTTCCTATCTTTCAGGAAACACATGGTAACACAAACACTTTATTTTAGCAACTTTCTAAGATTATACAAACAATATTTAAAATGTGTCCCTGGTTTTGGGCCTTTGCCCCCCCCCCCAAATAAATTTTGGCTTTTTCCAGATTTCTTGTGCTGCCAAGTTGAGAAATTTAGTTTAGATTTAGTGTGTCAAGTAGATTTTACAAGGAGCTGAGAGCTTCAGGAGAAGAGAAGTTTAATGCTATTTATGCTAAGTTGCTTGCATTGTTAGTAGTACAACAGGTAGTATACTTGATTTTGATGCAGAAGGCTGTGGGTTCTACACCCACAGTATGCAGATAGATCACTGATACTGTACTGTGCTGTACTTTATAGGGAGTGGATGCTGCAGTCCTATGAATGTCCTCCTTTGGAGGAGTTACCTAGTAACTATGTTTCTGTTATCAGTTTGCCATCTATTCCCCATTGCAAAATTACTAGCTTATAATTTTCTTAATGTATCATAGGCAATTTATTCTTCAAGGGCAACATATACTTTATTTGTAGATGAAACAATGAAATGTAAAGTTGTTTGCTAGCAGTAACCTCTTCCTTAGTTACAGATCACTTGAATGTAGAATTATTTACATGACTGACTTCTGCAGAGATTTTGCATATTTACTGATATTGGTGGATTGTAATGACAAAAGTCTGAGTGTCCTTTTATGGTTGAAATTTTCTGAAATGAGTAGTTTTGTCATTATTGGTTCATACATTTTGTTTCATTGCTTACTAGAAGACTGTTCCAAACTACAAATTTAAAACACATTCTAACAAGTGGTGCTGTATGATACAAGGAATATAATTTAATATAATCAGGAAGGTGAATCAAAGAATGCATACATGTATGCTTGCTCACAGGATGGAAGAGATCAAAATAGGGGAAGAGACCAGTCACCAATGGAGTCCCCCAGGGTTCGTGCTGAGACTTTTTCTGTTTGGTATATACATCTCAAAAGTAGAAGGAAATACCAAAGGGCTTTGTCCGACTAAGTTTGAGATGACTGCAAGCTAGGAGCAGTTATTGAATCCCCAAATGACTTAGCCATCATGCAGGAAGGTTTGCCCCAAACACTGGTGCCAGAATCAGGAATTGAAACTAAACTCCAAGAAATACATTATCATATCCTTTGGGAAATCATCTACTCCAGGGAACTGCCAAATTGACAATGCCCCCTGAGAAATGACCCAGTTGTTTGGCATTTGGAAACTTGTGTGTACAGTGACCTAACTTTTAACCAACATGTGCCCAAAGTCATAAGAAAGTCTTTCTATATTTCACAGCTTATAAACAAATTGATTTTGACTAGATCAAGAGATTTTATTGCCCCCCATTATAAAGCCCTCATTAGGTCAATAATTTTGTATAATGCCCACTTTGACATGTATCTGTCCAGACCCATGCAACAATTGGAATACCCACAGAGATGCCTTACTAAAAGGATACAAGTCCTAAACAATAGGTCTTACATGGAGCACCTCAAAGATTTATCGCTATACACAGTATCCTACAGAGTGCTTAGAGGTGACATGTCTGGCATACAAGGCATCCTCTGACCTAATACAGATGGATCTACTGAACATCAGCAAGTCAAATGGCATCAGAAATATTCAGTCCAGGTATCTAAACTGAATGTTGTGGAGAGATGGCTATATAGCACAGAGGCTACCACTGTTCCAGAACAGACTATCCATTCAAGTAAAACAAAGCTCATCCCTGTCCATAATCAAATGCAACTTGGATCTAAGAATGGGTAATAGAAAATGTACTCCAGGATTACCCCTCATGCCACTAATGGATACAGGCAGTTCCTAAATACTGCATCCCTTACATGGGTCCCCTCAAATGATCTATAGTATGATCACATTTATTCTCCCTAGGGCTAATATACAATTATCAGCCATGGGATAGGTAAGACCAATCAGGAAATGTTAATTCAAGCACCAAAAGGGAAATTGGCTAAGCTTAAAATGTCCTCCAAATGAACCTATGTTGTGGTAGTAAATAGTTTTAAAAAATTGCCCTTTTTAGATCACTAAGAGCCCCTGTCACCCTCCAACCCCCAGTCTTCAACAGCTTCCAGCACCTCTGATAACGAGTATTAAACATGGAAGTATAAACAGAGGCATCAGCCAGAGACACATTAGTATTGTGCTAGTAACAGATTGCTTATTGATGCTTTTTAAAAAAAACAAGAATGTTTTGGTGCAACAGAATGTTATATACTGCTGTTATCTGTTTGAGGAAACAAAAAGACTACAAAATATCACAAGAAGGGGTAAACTTAGAGACGCTGCATGTAGAAAATGGCAAAAAAAGAATGCATGACTGTAAGTATTAATGAAAACGTGTGCACAAAATGGGAGATGAAAAAAGAAATGAAAAGTAAGACAAAATGCAGTAAGAAACTGCTGAATCTTATAACATAGTTTGCTTTGAGTTATGCAGTATGAATCAATCTCAGGAAGTGACTGGTGCAAACCATGAGCTGGAAATAGGTAGAGGAGATGATTTCTACTATCTCTATGCAAGGTTAGAGTAAATTATTTTCACAAATATTATGGGATAATTCAGATATGTTGCTAAATTCATCTTGCAAAACATTTCTAATAGGAAAATAACTATGCCTTAAATGTACTATTTATGCAGAATTTACTCTTGCATGCATGTCATACCTCTCAACCTCTTATAGTAAGTGTGACAAAGAGAGATTCTGCCAGCACAGCTATCTGGAATTTTGTAAATAATTATATGTCATTTGTGAATATCAACATGATTCACATAAGGTACTCATGTTACAAATGTATTAGAACTGTATGTTAGGTGTATATCAAACTGCTGGTACAGAAGTGTGTGTTGAAAAGGTTTTTGCAAAGTGCATAAAATGTAACCACAGCATACCCTACTGGAATAAAACAGAAATGTACATACACTATTATAACTGTTTAAATGTATATATTTTAACAGGGGAAACTGGAATACAAGAGGTTAACGTCACACAAATAACAGAAAAATAACTGAATTTATATTATTTTATGGCCAGGCCATGAAAAAGATGTTAACTTTCAGTTTCAGTGCAGTAACAGACATAATGTCTATATTACAGAAGTTTTCTGTATTGTCTTGGAAGTGTTTTGTTTTATGACTTACAGGATCTGTACAGATCTGAGGAAAAGCCTTTGAGGATGTATTTTCACAGGTGGATGATAAATACTGCTAGCTTTCAGCAGTGAGGGTTTTACCTGGGATAGAATCAGATGACAATAAATGATGTCATTCTGCAAGCTATCCCAGCAGTAATATTTGAGATATTAATGTAATAAGCCTCTGAGAGATAGAAAGACTGCATTCTGTTTTCTGTCTTTGTCCTGACAACATCAGCTAGAAGACACATTCACCACACACTTGCCTTGCTGCTCTAATTAAGTAAGTGTGCTAGGGTACAGTATAATTCTTTTAGATATAGTCTTAATTTAGATGTTTTTCTTTATTTATTTGAGACTGTCCTGCAATGCTGTTTTAAATATTTCCTGTGATTTTGAACTCTAATGTTACTGTAAATATATACTGAGTATTTTCTTGTTCTTTTAATATTTATTATTAAATATATTTAAATCTTTCATTGTGGCTGATATGTCTAGACATATTTAAGCCCTGAGAGTACTTGTATATTTATTTGATGGCACTGTGTAGATCACTCCTAATAGCCTTGCTCTTGGTCAAACTACCATGTGTATTAAGAGTAGCATTACACAGTAAGATTTGACACCCTTTGTTAGGGGCCTTAAAGTAGCTGATGAGTGAGTGGTGGCAGGGGAAACTATTTTATTGTCTGGGCAGAAGGGGGCATAGCTCGCAAACATGTGCCAGCCCTTTCCAGGTGTGTGTGTGTGTGTGTGTGTGTGTGTGTGTGTGTGTGTGTGTGTGTGTGTGTGTGTGTGTGTGCGTGTGTGTGTGTGTGTGTGTGTAAATCAAACCTCAAACAGCATGTGTTAGTTACTTGGGCAGGGACACGAAGCACTGGTTGGACAGAGAGGGTGCTGGAGTTCTTGGCTTGGTCACTTAGCTGATATCTCAACTCTATAGCTATGCCAGTAGGGAATCTTACTGGGGATCTGGAGAAAGATTGAGAAACCAGCCCTGGACTGACTGTGGTCTCTGCGTGCTCTTAATGGAAATTGCACTTCATGCAGAGAGCAGCATCTGGAAATACTGTGTGTGTGTGTGTGTGTGTGTGTGTGTGTGTGTGTGTGTGTGTGTGTGTGTGTGTGTGTGTGTGTGTGTGTACCTGTCATTGTCCCAATGTACATCTCCCACTGGTGCAAGTGGTGAGGACTGAGGCTCCTTGATTACTGGGCCAGTGTTGGGGCATCACAGTAAGAAATCCAGACAAAGCCATAAGTAATGGGAGACAAAGGTCCAAAAATAGGGACACTTAAATATTGCTCTTACAAAATTAGAAAGTTTAGAAA